>NC_136415.1:175925178-175960178 GCF_051521515.1 Lactuca serriola | reverse complement strand
AAGACATCCATTTTTATCAAGTGAGTGCATAGTTACTTTCATCTTACACATAGATATGAAGTACTCAGATAATTAAATGTTATATGTGCCTATTATCTACAATATGTGTTGGATGAACCTATATGACATAATTTTACTTGATTTAATTATATAAGTATTTTCATACTATATATATATATATATATATATATATATATATATATATATATATATATATATATATATATATATATATATATATCGGGTAGTAATGGGTGATGAGAGATGTGAGATGAGAGATGAAAATGATTAGGAGATGCGCTGACCCTTGTGATGTTTGTGATGATTTCAATGTAGTCATCTACTAGAATATAGATGGCGACCACGAACTAATCTAAACAGTCCAGTGGGAAACACTTGCAGGATTGCAACCTGTAGGTGATGAACTACGAGTTCAGACGATGTGCGAACTATGTATTCATACGATGTACTCTACTGACATGTATTGCAGAGCAACCCCCAAAGTAGTACTGTGAATGTGATGATATGAAATGATCCATAGGAGAATCTCTTAGAGACGAAAAATATATTTTTTTGATGAACATTAGGATAAGTCCTTAGTGATGAAATTATATAAAGCGATGTTAGACAATGAGCCTTAGGATAAGTCCTTATGGAGGTGATGATCCTTAGGAGTATTTCTTAGAATGAATATAGAAGAAAGCAGGGATGGGTAATTGGGTTAATTTTTTAATAATTAAACATATTAAATATATTATTATTTGTTGAAAACCATGTGTAGTCACCAGGTTTCCCAACCTACCTGCTCAAATTCTTTTTATTGCAGGTAGCGGTACAAAGGTACATGCATGATGAGAGATTCAAGGAGATGTAGACTGTTGGTCTAAGATATTGTAAGGTATGTTTATGCTTATATTTTTTATCAGTTATGACATCCCAAGCTTTTGTAAATTAATGAAAAACATTTATTTGGAAATACTTTTACGGGATCAAATTCTACATTTATAAATAAACTCGTTATAAATAAGCATAAATAAAAAGTTTTAAATGGCCGTAAAATTGGGGATGTCACACATTAGAAGTGACCCGTCTCCCATGTTGGGTGAGTAGAATTAAAACATCTAAATATTACTTAATAATGTTCAAAAATATGGAAAATAGTACTTAATAATGTTCCAAATCTAACCATAAAATATTTATCTAATACACGTTGGGTGAGTAGAATTAAGATTGTAAAATCTATTAGGTATCAACCTCCTTAATAAGGGTAACATTAATAACATAATGTAAATTGTGTGATAATGCAAAATCAAAAAGTGAAGCAGAAAGATTAAGTAGTGTTATAGAAAATTTTGATTTTTTACTTGGTATGGTTGTTTGCTATGATATTTTATTTGATATTTAATATGATTAGTAAAAAGTTGGAAAGTAAATCTATGAGTATTAATGCAACCATTAATCATTGAAAAAGTATTGTAACATTCTTTAAGAAATATAGAAACAAATGATTTGTCGTTATTATAGAAACGCTAAAGTTATTGCATCTGATATGACTATTGGAACTTACTTTTCCAATAATACATAGAGTTATAAGAAAAAACAATTTGATGAAGCTAATAATGAAGATGAATTACAGTCGCCTGAAGAATCTTTTAGAATTGAGTATTTTATTGTTGTTGTATTTGATATGAAAATTGCTTCATTAGAAAGTAGATTTGAACAATTAAAGACTTTTGAAAAATATTTTTTGTTTACTGTGTGATTCAAAAATATTGAAGTCATTGGATGACATTCAACTTAAGAAAAGTTGTATTGTGAAGGGCCTCATTTTAAATTTTTCCCGGGGCCTCAAATTCGTTAAGACCGACCTTGCATGCATATACATACATATAAATATACAAACAAATACATATACAATTGCAAGTTGGTTCTTTTGGGCCTAAAAGTAAAACAAAATTATGTTGTTTAATATTAAAATTGGTTATATACTCAACAGGAATATTTTTGTAATACATCATAAATCACGTAGTCGTATATATATTTGTATACATATACATCATCTAGTTGTATATACGCATATAATACCTCAAATGGTTGTATATTTAGGAAATTATTGAGGAAAAATTCTCGATGGTGGGCCAACTCTTTCAATCCTCCAATGGAGCTATATTTTTTATTTGACATGATAGATGATAAGTTGTAGAGGATGATCTATCTCTTAACCTCATTTTCACTATTTATACTTTTGCAATGGGTTCTCACTCCTAGAGAAAAGTGGGCAATGGTCAAGGGGTTCCTTCCTATGCAGGGTTTCTGATCAAAGTTGTGTAACAGGTATGTGATGTTTGAGCAAAAGGATTGTATTGCCAATCCAAGGTCGTCAATGCTCGTTTCCAAGGTTATGGTGAACAGATCTGAACGTTGATTTTTATCAAAATCATGGAATCAAAATATGTTTTTTCCTATCCCTACACATCCCATCAAATGGGAAAGTTTAATGTACGATTTGTACTATAAAAAACATCATTCTCACTTCTCTCATCAAACCTCTGATCCTCTTTAATTTTTGGTTGAAACACTTCATTCCATTGTCCACACTTTCAATTTTCTTCCCACCATAACCCTCAAGTATCAAACGCCATTTGAATTACTCTTTGGGTTTTCCCCTTCTCACACTCACTTGCATATTTTTTGGGTGTCATTGTTACCTTAATATTGCATCCACCATTGTACAAAAACTTGCACCTCACTCATTTGCTTGTATTTACCTTTATCCCATTGTTGATCATCATAGATACTAATGCCTCGGTCTCATCACAAAAAGGTGATAATCTCTTGTCATATCGATTTTTTGATGAAAATCACTTCATATATTTCAATTTTCACCCTATTTCTTTCCGTTGCATATAACTCCTTCATCTAGATGATGACATGTCCCCTCTCCAATATACCTCAGTCTACTATATACTACATCACTAGCTAGGCAACCACTTCTCTCCTACTTTTAATGCTACTGATTTCGAATCGCTTATGTTCCTTCATTTTACACCTCCTTTGCCTAGTACTATTCATCACAAAGTCTGTTGGGTTTTGAGCATTCTACCACTACTATGGTGTACATTCAACCCTAAATACCTTGGATCTATGTTTTCTATATTATACATACAAATATCAATTTTACAAGGTATTATCCTAACTAGTATATTATGAAGTACAAGTAATATAAAAACTAGTAGAATTACATACCTCTTTGTTGGTGCTTGATTCCATGGAACTCAAGAGCCTAGTTCCCCAAATGTGACACCTCAAATGGTTCACACAACACCATGAACATTTGGAATAACCATGAGAGAAGATATGAGTTCATAGAAATTGGCTTGCCCTCCATATTATGCACTCGTGCCAATTTCACCAACCAATGGGGTCTTTATATAGTGTGGCTATTAGGGTTACACCATGTAACCCATGACTTTACCCATTCATTATGCTCCATGGGTTTTAACCTCCATGGAGTATCCATGGGCCACCACATGGGTTAAACCCAACATAAGGAATCATGGATCATAAGCCCACATATATAAGAATCAATGATTTACACAATCAATCCCCATATATTTAATTATTCTCGTTTTTATCACTAAATTAATTCCAAATTAATTCTTGATCAATACTAATTAAATAATATGATTTCATAATAATATATTAGAACTTATAATATGTTAATATGTCACAAATATCTTATTCTCATTAAAAGGTCTACCCAAATGTTCCGATGCCATGCAACCCAAATGGACCATGTCGGGTCGGGTCAATTATATACCAATTATAGTTATGGACTTAAATACTAATCCAACAGTCTCCCACTTGGATAAGTCTAATAACTATTATTGCATGTATAACTTCACAACCTGACCAGCAATCGTAGCTCTTGAAAGTTGTTGCCGAACTTTGAACAAATCAATGACGTGTCCATTAGATAAGTGATCATATATTACTCCATTCTAGATATCATATGGACTGAGACATGGATTATAATCATTCTCTATGTCCATTTTTTGTTTCCCGATTATTGATTTATGACGACCGACTAATTGAACAAATCAAATCAGTCCAGGCTTGGCCAAGCACTTATGGGTGTCATCACTAAATCATCGAGGGGCCCACATATATCGCTTTTATCCCTTTAAGGGTAAAAGGAATGGACAAACTTCGACTCATATGCTTGTACTGACTACTTGTTGAATCATACACAAAGGCACATTTTATAACATCAAGTTACCAATGCGTTTTCGTGCAATCAATGTATAACCAACTCATAGTTAACAACTCATATCTCTAGGTTTGAAGAATATAAGATAATATCGTCTCATGATTCACTCATGATAAAATCCATTAAGTGATTCAAATGAGTGTGAGTTTAATCCAATACTCAGAACTTATGAGTGCTCATGAATGTTGCAGCAACCATTGCTATGTCTAATGCACATTAGACAAACCATACAAGCCAAATTCATGACAGTCTTAAATCGATACCTACTTCTAAAGTATGATTGACTATGGAGAGTTTGAATAACTTAGTCTTTCAGGAAGAATGACATAGTTATTCTGGAAGTCAAAACATGCAAAGTGGAACACAAGAATAATACTAATCTTATGTGGTCCTAAACTCTTGAGTGTAAATAAAAACCCTTTTATCTAAGCACCATATTGATTACTCATTATTCATTGTTTCAATTTATCAACTTTATACTTGAATTCAAACACTAGTTGTCCCATGCTCCAAGCATGTACACTATGTTTTCCAAACAATAGTTATGCCATACTCCAAGTATGCACACTATGTTTGTCTTTACTTTATGAAATAGACCAATTTGAACATAATTTCAATAATTCTCATTTCACAATCCCAAATACTTTTTGTAAATGTAATAATACCAAACTCTTGCCATTTACTGTAATCTGTTAGATTCTAAACTTATATGCAATGATCCCCTTGTAATGTCTATGCACAGAGTCACAAAGACTTGGAAACAGATATTACAGAGTATTCTAATGGAAAGCAATTCCATGGAAATGAAGTCTCAAATTCAAAGTACATTCCTTTGAATATCCTTCTTTATATTAAGTTTTTCTAATCTTATATAGATTCAAATAATAACTTCCACCAATGGATACAATTCCATATTCCCATTTTGACCATCCATTTTTGAACAAGAGTTGCCTCTTTTCAAGATATGCCAATATGGTCCTTACTCTATACTTCCAATTGTCCATAAACAACCAATCTTTGGTAAACCTTAGATTGTCCTCGACAACTGCTTAATCATTTTAGTCACATCCAGTTCTATTCCTTTTTCCCTGTAAAATGCCCTAGGCATTTGGTAAAATTTAGAACAGATAAATATTATAGCACATGTAATCAATCCTATACCTGAAGCATATGGGACACGATTCATGCTATAAAATTTTGTTTTCCATGTTCTCGTAATTCGAACTATGAAGAAGGATGTCGTAATCATAATCGAATTTTGAGAACGCAACATATATAGAATTTCCTTATGTTGAACCATTCCAACATAACATTCAAATATATTCTTGACTAAAGTTGATTAAAATCTCAATCTAATCTTGTAGAATTGAAATGAAGTATAAAATCCTCTCCCTTAATTATAGCAAAACAACTTTTCAAAGCGAATTGAAACTTTTTTTCTCCCTATAATTAACATTGCTAACTTGCAACATGTAACGTAATAATCATGCTCCCACTAGCATAATGATCATTATCTTACTAGAATAACAATTATGCTCCCACTAGCTTTGACATGTATCCAAAAAATCAACTGGACTTCTAGAAATCAATATTTTATTGACTTTCCTACCTAAGTCCAAGTTAGTGTCCTGGTTAACCACACACGCTCCACTAATGACTTTGAGAATGCAAATATCATATTTGCTATCTACTTAAAATCTACTTAGTGAAAAAGTTTCCTCACCATCATTTTCATGAATCGGAGAGAAACCTTATGATACTTAGATTTTATGGTGTAAGTGTTCCTATCCATGTGAATTTATCACAACCATAATCACAAGACAAGGTTAGTGACAAATCCAGACTCATATGGACTTAAACTTGTGCAATCTTATCTTCTTGCCACTTGGTAGCTCAAGGGCCTACCATTGCTTCTAGGTTGTTATGCAAACAACTGGGAACTCTTAGAACTCACATACATGGTCAACATAAACTGGAATAGACCAGAAACAAGAAAATGTCAACATGATAGGTTACAAACCTCAAGTCGTGGGCTAGTGATTACTAATGCTCTTGATTAGTTCTTGAAACTATCTCAATACTCCCACTGTCCTCTTGACATATAAAATTCTCTTTGTCAAGAACCAATCCTTGACAAAACAAATATCCAAGAGTTAGTGCAGATTCTTATCAGGATAAACACTTCACACAATTGGTCTTAGTTGGTCTTTGTTTTATCCAAAACATGACAACTTACCAATTTCAAATGTACAAGAGTAACAAACATTTTACTCTACATTTGACAAGTGTTTTAAGCCTTTCTTAAGATTATGTCACTCAAGGCTCAATCTTGGAGTATCACTCTAATATTTAACTTTGGAACGAAGTATGATTTATCTTTTGATTTAACCATTGCAACAATTCATGATTCCCCTCCTTAGGCAAACAAATACACTAAGGTGTCCTTAGAGGATCAATTGTGATATGGTTTTCCATAATCAATAAGATGATCATAAAACAAGATACTCAAGTACTCTCCCATCTCTTCAGATTGGAGAAACTTTAATCTTTCTGCCTTGTTTGATTCTTCTCATCCGTTCTGCCATACATTGAAACTTTTCCAATGTTTCAGAATTACACTTAAACTTTTAAGTATAACCATTTTTACTAAACTTTAGTAATTCATAACGAATAATCTTAGCAACCTTTGTGGTGGACCTGAACAGTACACAACCAAGTGTACGCAATCCTTTATTCCTTCACTTGAATCACACATACATGTGAACAAGGACTTAGTCGTAATTTCCCAAAGATGAAAAACCTCATTCATCACACAATACAATTTGCATGATTCCAAGTTTCTATCCAACTGAAACTTGGGTGATGAGAATATTTCCTTATTTGGTAAATTATGACACTACCACAAATAACATAATCAAATCCATTTTCCAATATTGCTTATCAATGGAAACATATAAACAACAATTTTCATAAATGCCATTGTAAGGATAATTAAAATAAATAAAACAAAATTTTTTCTTTTATTTTAAAAACTTGCGGAAAAACATATCCTTACATTGCAAATACATATGAAAAACATTTTGTTGTCTATTCCTAAGCAGTATATATCATAACTGTTATGCAGCAGCTCAAAATTCTGATCATCGAACCATGCGATCGAAATCCATCTTCGCGATCAGAATCAACATACTCCTTTTCTTAAGCTTCCTTTGATTCTAAAAAACATCAAAATATAATTAGATTACATTATGTCTTAAGAATCTCCAAAAGAGGCTTAATAGAGTTAGATAATGGACGTTAACCTGAAGCAAAATCAAACTTTTTGACTTTTGCCATCCGTATGAACTTTCAGGTAAATTCGGCAGCTTTGCAACCAATGGCCATTCTTTTGGCAACAGAAACATATGGACTTTTTGGAAATGGTACACTTGATTGTCTCAGACTTATCCTTTCTTTTTACCATCGAGTCAAAAGACTTGACCATGGCCGATCCCTTTCCATTGGGAAGAGAAAGCTTTTCTTGACTTCTAAGGTTACCATTGTCAATGTCCATGGAAGTTTGGGAAGTAGATATTCCAATCTAATTTGCTTTACCAGTGCCCCAAATCATTGCTGATTTAGCATCATCAAGCAAATAAATAAGATCACTAAGGGTCATGTCTTGATCTGTCATCAGGGAGTGACAGAAGAACCAAGTCAACAGCCAGCTACCTCAAGACTTCGACACCCAACTCTCCCGGCTTGTCAATATGTGACTTAACCTCCAAGATGTAAGCACATATAGACTTTGCTTGCCAATAAGGATTGAGTGACTTAGAACTTGTCAAGTCTTGAAACTTGTGGGATAGGGAGATTTATTGGAGGAGGTGGAGGAAGTGAAGTATGATTTCCAGTCCCACTAATGCACAACAAAGGGATTGATCTTTCACTTTGGTTGCCATTTGGGATATCATCTTCATTAGGAAGCTTGTTCCTAAAGACTTGGGAAGACCATATGTGTCTGAAGGAGACATCTATAGGGGAGAAATTCAAGTTAGTTGATTTAAAGTCCTTAATATAACACCCAATATGAAATATTAAGGCTAGGACCCAACAACCTACTTATAACTGGAAGAGGGATGCCGTAATCCGAGTTATAAAATAGTTGAAGGTAGGTAAACGACGATTTACCAATTTCCACCATGAAAAACGAAATATAATTAAATTTTAATTGGATTTGAAACTCCTACATCTTTTGATATACATTGAACTTTCAATGGCATGTTTGAATCTCGAATGTGCCCTCTCAAGTTTGTGACTGGGATGCCAAGGATCACAAACAAGGTGTGAACAACCATGTAAATTGACTTGGTACCCTTAACTATATTACCTAATTGATGTGTCGGTTAACCACACATGCTCCACCGATTTATAATAAAGTTAAGCTACCCTTTTCCACTCTTACTAGTCCTTATTAGTGTATTGGTTAACCACACACGCTCCACTAACGACTTGGTAAGGTATAAAGTGTAATTTCATGGGTTAGCACCTTTTCACATTTTCCTAAGTAACTAAGATTGGGAATTTATAAGTGTTTAGTTACTTAGTATTTATCATTATACTTTTAATGAAGGGATAATTATAGTTCTTTCCTACCCGTTCGGCTAACGACCCTCCACCAGTCAAGGAAGCGGTGGGTGAGAGTGGACACTCATTAAACCACCTTTTTTATAGGTAGTAACCTTATACCCCCTTATAGACCGGCTTCGTGAATGAGGCCTACTAATGGTAAGATTGACTTTGTCTTATACATATATATAATAATTAAACTCTTAATATTATAAAAGTATAAGGGTTGAATTTTAAACTCTTAAAATTCTAAAGTTTTAATTTGGAATTAAAGTATTAGGATGTAAGACTTTACAAATTCCAAAACTTGAGGGCAAGTTTTGAAACTATTCAAGACTTTTCATTTCATAACTTATGAGTTTAATGTACATTAAAATGGAGACTCTTCATTTTATGTAACTCCTTATTCTTTAATAACATCTTTTAAAGAAGTGACTTTTTAACATCCATAACTTGAGGACAAGTTATGGAGTCATAATACTATTTAATGAAAAAGACTCTTCATTTTTGTGTAACCTATGACACTTTTATGAGTTTTAAGATTCATAAATATGATTTTTCATATAACTTGAAGACAAGTTACAAAAACATATTTTATGAACTTCTTTTAGATCAATATGGATTGAAAACAACTAACACATAATTTTTTTTATTAATCTAAATTAACTCATAAACAAGGTAACACAAAAAACTTTTGGTAATCCATAACTTGAGGAATAGTTATGGAGTCCATACAATTTCATTAAGATCAAGAATTATACTAACAAAACAATTTGCACATAATTCCTATGATCTAACTAAAACTCACAAGCATGAACATTCATAATCAACAATTTTTCAAGAATTACATAAACATATATAAACTTGAAACTTTTATTATAGTATTGAAATTGGTTTAACATAATCATTACCACATTAAAAACAGGTTTTATAAGCCCAAAACAGTCAAATGTAATGATTCTAGACCAATTCCAGTGCCAAAACTCGAAGATATGCTGTCAGGGGTCCAACTCGTCGAGTGCATGAACCAACTCGTCAAGTTGGTTGAATTTTGCCTTGGACTCATCGAGTCCATCAGTGAACTCGGCGAGTCCACTGTCCCAGCAGCAAAAAAAAACTTTGATTTTAAGCAGTGTGCATCAAGTATAAGTGAAACAAGCATAGGCATAGGCGGATCCAAGGGGAACCCGGGGTAGCCCGGGATACCCCACAAAATTTTTTCGGTAGTGTAATTTTTGTTTACGAATCTTTTAACTTTTTTCGATATAATGTATATATACGCATCCCTTCAGTTATAACACAAAAGAAATATGAGAGCTACTGGTTAAGGTGTTGGTTTATTTAAGTAATGCTCTCAGGTTCAATTCTTTCTTCTTACATATCTTTTGTCTATTTTTTTATTTTCCCAGCTATTTTATACCACATCATCAAACATATGTCAACTCAACCATTTTTGTCTACTAAATAAGCCTACTATCCTCATACTTCATGTGATGTCTACTTTGAATCCCGCATCGATTCAAGTATCAAAATATACTTCAACTTCATGTTTATATAACAATACTTGAGGTTAGCTAAGGATTCGATTAAGATTTGGGTTTAAAACCGAAACGGAACCGGAGAAAGCCAAGTACCCTGGAAAAAAATTTGGATTACCCTACATATAAAGTTGGGATACTCCTTTACTTTACATATAAAATTAGGATACCCCTTTACTTTGGTCCTAGCTCCGCCACTGAGCATAGGCTCTGATACCACTGTTGGGTTTTGAGCATTCTACCACTCCTATGGTGTACATGCAACCCTAAATACCTTGGATCTATGTTTTCTCTATTATACATACAAATATCAATTTTCCAAGGTATTATCCTAACTAGTATATTATGAAGTACAAGTAATATAAAAACTACTAGAATTACATACCTCTTTGTTGGTGCTTGATTCCATGGAGCTCAAGAGCCTAGTGCGCCAAATGTGACACCTCAAATGGTTCACACAACACCATGAATATTTGGAATAACCATGAGAGAAGATATGAGTTCATAGAAATTGGCTTGTCCTCCATATTATGCACTCGTACCAATTTCACCAACCAATAGGGTCTTTATATAGTGTGGCTATTAGGGTTACACCATGTAACCCATGACTTTACCCATTCCTTATGCTCCATGGGTTTTAACCTCCATGGAGTATCCATGGGTCACCACATGGGTTAAACCCAACATAAGGAATCATGGATCACAAGCCCACATATATAAGAATCAAGGATTTACACAATCAATCCCTATATATTTAATTAGTCTCTTTTTTATCACTAAATTAATTCCAAATTAATTCTTGATCAATACTAATTAAATATGATTTCATAATAATATATTACAACTTATAATATATTAATATGTCACAAATATCTTATTCTATTAAAAGGTCTACCCAAATGTTCTGATGCCATGCAACTGTAACACCCAATGTCAGGAAGGCCAAGAAAGGAAAGGAAACCCTAAGCTTAAGGGTCGACTCGCCGAGTCCAAGGAGGAACTCGGCGAGTCCGAGCGGGATCCGGGTCGAGGAGTAAGTGACCGACTCGGGGAGTCGGCCAAGGAGACTCGGCGAGTCAGGTCAAGTATATACCAATTATAGTTATGGACTTAGACACTAATCTAACATAGTCACCATACCGCATCGGATCCCTTAAGCCCAAGTATTTTTCAATCTCTAAATGACTCTGATGTCTTACCTATCTCTGGATCCGTGACATAATCTATGTGTGATTCTTATTGGCGTTCTGATATGGATACCTAAATGTTTGCTTTATAATCTAAGTACATATGAGATCTTTCTCCTACACCTCCAATGATTAACATAGTTGGTTTTTGTTGGCTATATCACCATAAATTTAATAGTACTAGTCGCCTTAATCTCTATAAAGTTTGTCTAATTGCACAAGATTCTCCCAGTAACCAAGATTGGACTTTGAGGACACCTTTAATTATGTTGTCAAACCAACGGCCATTTGTACCATTCTCAACATTCCATGTCTAAAAACTGGCATATCCATCAATTAAAGTAAAAAATGTCTTTCTTCGTGATGACCTTTTTGAAACCATCTATATGGAGGTTGATCCTTAGTTTCTCGATCATGTTTTCTGTCTGCAAAAGGCGCTTTATGGTCTTAAGCAATCTCTTCGAGCCTGGTACTAATACTTCGTTAGATCCATATCCCTTTTAGTATTTGATGTGCACAGAAGTACCCACTAATTTTATAATTTATAACCTAACTAACTCAACTAACTAAAATGCACATAGGCAGTGTACCTAGTCGATTTATAGAATAGTTTGGTAAGTCGGGTGTCGATCACAGGGAACGGAGTTACTAATTAATCTATTTACTACTAAATTAACATAACTATTAACAAGCTAAAAGGGTTTTATCTGATTTTGCAAGATCAGACGAACTTAACTCAAATTTAATCAATAACTAAAAACACTCTTGTTTAGTTCGAATCCACTTCTTCTTTATGGTTAGTTATCAATTATGGATTATCAAAGTTGGTTGTCTAATTTATATTATATTAGTAATTTAGGTCTAAATTTACCAATAATTAACTCATTCATGTAAAACTATGCATGGCCACACAATCAAACACAAAATTAGTTATGATTATGAAATTGATATGTAAGATTTATTATGCAAACAGAATTATGATCATAATTTATGTTCACTAGCACAGCTAAATGTATTTACTTCAATTACCATCTAGAATTTTGGTCGATCCTATCTCTAGCAATTCAATGTTCATCAAATCACTAGGTAAACAAGTTTATGCAGTTTAATGGTCACTAAGCTACACAGAACATGAATTCAAGTAACTCAGGAAACAAATGTTAACATGCTAGGTGGTAACAAATCAAACACAAGGAATTTACCAACTAAGGAAATCCATTATCAATAAGATAATCTAAAAGTCAAAAGCTTCATCTAGCTAAACAAGAGTAGCTAGATTCAGCTGCTCATAGCAACTAAAAAACAAATACAAATCAAATAACAAGACATGTTCAAGTATCAAACAAATAAACTTAATTATGACCTCTCACTCCTTTGGTGTTGAAAACCTTTTTCCAGGTCTTCTCCTCTGCTAAATTCGTCTTCTGTAAACCTTTTTTTCCAGCCAAAAGTCTCTAAAGTCGTAATGGACAAGGGTATTTAAATTATCCGATTTTTCCCTTTTCACATCGTGACTTGATGTTTCATGACATGGTTTGTGAAGAATCCGTATCGGGCAAGGATTTTACTTCGCGTGTACTTATCTTCTGGAAGACTTGTGCCACGTCGTGGCCTTCTAGTCCACGCCGTGACATTGGTAAGTTCCGTAGATTTCTTCAACTTTTGTATTCCAAGTCTCCAATGTTCCAAGTATTGTCACTTTTGGTCCCTTTCTTCAAAAATACTTCACTTTGGCTACAAATAACAATTTATCCTTATAAGTACCATTATTCTATGCAAAGAACCAAAATATCAATCAAAATGTAAATAAATATTGCCTAAAATATGTATAAATATGGCAATATCAGTATTTCTGAGCATGATAACTCTTTCATCATCTTTCATTGTGGGTCTGATACTATCTAAATATTTCTCTCTATGTAGATGGTATAATCCTCATTTCCTCTTACTCTTCTCTTATCTAAAAAGTCATTTCTCAGTTATCCTCCAAATTTCAATGTTTGATATGGGGCCTCTGTACTTTTTCCTTGCCATTACTGCATCTAGCAATGCCCCATATCCATCTCTCACTAAAATTGCTTTTACTTAGGAGATTCTTGCATGTGTTGATATGGTTACATGTAATCCCTACAACACTCTAACTAATAAAAAAACTAAGCTCTCCGTCGACAATGAGTTGGTTTTTTATTCAACTTTATATTGAAGCCATATAAGAGCCCTACAATATCTGACTTTTACCCGTTTGATATTACTTATATTGTTTAGCAGGCCTGTCTATTTAGGCATGACCTTTGTGTTCCACATTTTCTATCTCTTAAACGTATTTTACAATACCTTAAGGGTACCTTGACGCATGGTCCTCATATTCTTCCTTTAGCCATCAATCATCTGGTTTCCTACTCTAATGTTGATTGGGTTGGTTGTCCTACTAAACATTGGTCCACCTTTGGGTTATGCGTCTATCTTGGAGATAATCTCGTCACATGTGTCTAAAATGACATGTCGTTTTTCGCTCTAGCATCGAAGCCGAGTACCGTGGGTAGCCAATTTTGTTGCTTAAACTGTTTGGCTCAAGAATCTTCTTCTCGAGTTATATTACATGTTATCACGCGATTTTGTTATCTTTTGTGATAATTTCGATGCCATGTACTTAGCATCTAACTCGGTTGAGCACCACAAAACCATGAATGTGGAAATAAACTTACATTTTTAGTGAGTGTGTTGCAATTGGTCAATCATGTGTTTTACATGTTCCATCCGCTTATCAGTATGTTGATATTTTCACAAATAGTCTACCAACATAGTTGTTCCTTGATTTCAGAGATAGTTTGAAGATTTAAGAACCTCCTATTCAAACTATAGGAGGTTTGTTAGGTTTATTAGATGGCTATGTATATATAGGGTTAGGTTCAAATGTAGATGAACATATATTGTGCGGACATGTGCACAAGGCTATTATGTGAGACTGACTAAGAAAATATTTTGTTTGGTAATTTGAATATGTTCAACCTCTCATAACTATTATCATTATCACACATTCTCACTAATTAAATCATCTATAAGAGTATTATAGACTTTTTTTATGACTCTCATTCTGTCAGAATGTGTTATTGATAATCGTATTCTGTAATAATGAAAAATAGTGAAAAATGATAAATGAGAACAAAAATGAATAAGAATTAGTAAGAATGAAAGATAATGATCATAGTTGTGTGAGGTTGAATGTATTCACACTACCAAACAACTTATTCTTTTATTTATATTCATAGAATAACACTCTCCACACACGTCCGCACATTAGATTTCATCCACATTTTAACCTAGCTCTTTCTCTCTCTCTCTCTCTCTCTATAAATATATATATATATATATATATATATACATATATATATATATATATATATATATATATATATATATAAGAGAGAGAGAAAGAAAGAGCTAGGTTAATATATATATATATATATATATATATAACCACCAAATAAGAACCAAAAGTTAGGAACCCTAAGAACCACTTATTTTTCACTTGTTTTTGTCTTTTTTTAATATAATGGTCTTTTTAAGAAACTTATTCTAAAATCTAAATCTATTACTTTCATTTCACTCATATTTTCTAAAAACAAAAAAAAAATTGATACTTTTAGAACCTCTAAAACTCTCTCAACCACTCTCACTAAACTTGAAGAACACACAACAATTTCCACCATCATTTCCATCAGTTGTCACCGACCACCACCATCATACATCCGATGCTCCTACCGTTGGACAACCGTCGCCTCATCCTACCACCATCATTGACCAGCTCCAAACATCTTTGGTAACCATCCCCACCATCGCCTCCTATCCGTCATATCTAGTTTAGATTTGTTCATATGTTGTCCCATTCTAGTCCACCACCACCCTCCGACAACTTTCCACCACTAACCTCCAGCGCTCGGATTTGTTATTGGACTGTCGGCGTTAAACCACAGTCAAACCATCATCACTGCTTGATCCAACACCATTTTACATATTTCATCATCTTCATCTTATGTAACCACCATTGTTTTCTCCTCCCATCAAACACTAATGTAAGACCACTAGATAACGTTGTTGCTTTTGATCTACTCGGACGAGTATCCTATATGGAACCTACAACATACATCATATTTGGATCTAGAAACCACTACTCAGAATCAAATTGTCGATGTCTTGCTTTTCCGATGACGTATAGATCTAAAACAAGGACATAAGTAAGTTTTATTTGCTCGAGATCTAAACTTTTCTTTATAGTCTATGGTGAAAACACCACAAGATATGCATTAGATTTGACGTATTTGTGCACTTGCAGGTTAGATCTAGAGATGTGGTGTATTTCCCAGTGGTTGATTGTGATTCGTTCCACCGTCGCCTTCTCCTCCTCGCCTATATTTTCTATTTCTCTTTGTCACATTACATCTACTTCAGATCTAATTTGTATGGTGCTTATAAATCCTAAATGTTTGGTGCATACAAGTTGTTTTATGAAATGCTTCAACAAAATCAAATATATTTTTAAGTTGTGAATACTATAATTAAGATTCATTGACAATTTTATTAAACTATAAATTAGAGTCGTGAAATGCTTTATTAAACTATAAATTTATATGATGTACACAAGTTGTTTGATGAAATGATTCAACAAAATCAACTAAGTAATGTGAATGAGAGTCGTAACTACTTTATTAAATTTTGAATGATATATAAAGTTTAAGCTATATATATTTATGTAAATAAACTTTGAAAGAAGCACTAACTTATAGATCTACTAGCTTATAGATTCAAACTTATAAATATAATTTTTAAGTTAGAGAACATATGATATTTTTTAAACGAACATGTCTGAAAAAATAATATGGGCACATGTGGTTGTCGCTGACACCAAATACATGAAATCTTTTAACAATCTTGAATTTTTTGAAATATATTAATAGCGATATATATGTTTTAACAATCTTGAATTTTTTGAAATATATTAATAGCGATGTACAAGCACACATCTTGAATTTTGAACAATCTTATACTTCCTAGGAAATAGAAACTAAAAGTTGTAGCACAGTAGCACATAGCATAGTCCGTTAGTTTACAATTGACGGCACATAACTTGCAATTCACTGGTTCAACTTTACCAAACTTTTGTTTTTTCAGAAATTAGTAAATATAACATTTGTTTTGTTTCTTTTTCTTCCATCGTTTTATATATGCAATGTAAACTTATTTGATAATTTATCTAGTTTATATTAAAAGCTTCCGAAATCCACTGGATTTTCACTGGAGTATCACATTGGATTGCAATAAAGTTTTTCATCATCAAAAATCAAACTCAACATTAAATTAGAGATTTTAGGTTGATGTTTCAATGGAAGAAGATGAAATTCTAAAAAACTATTTTTGTTGCCCACCAAGTGTTCGATAAAATGTCCAAACCAATTTTTCTCGTGTTGCAACCTTATTGTTCAAAATAATGTGGTTTGCTTAGTTTGGATGCTTCTTGTGCACACCAACAGTGTGTTGGTATGCCGTTTCCTTCTCTTCCTTGTTAAATATTGCTTCATAATTTTAGCTTCATCCCGAGGCTTGTTCTCTTGTATGCCTTCTTCTTCCACAAGTTCGAGTGATATTTGTCTGTGCCTGTTCAGAAGCTTCCATTGTTGTCAAAATGGTGAAGTGGGAAATAAAGGGATTGGCCGTATGATTTCACACATCAAAAGACATCGTTTGCCTACTGAAGATCATCAATGTATTTTACGTGAAGCTCTTTCTAGTGATGTTGGTTTATTTATGGCAATGGAAGAAACTTTGAAGGCCGTTGTTCAATGGATGTGTGGGAAGTGTATGACTTTACAAGCTCTTAGCCGTTATTGTCATCACCCGGATGGTCGTGCGAGGTTTGTTACAGGGGCTGGCGACTCGAGTCATTACATTGTCGGTATTCTAAAGCCATCTACTAAAGAGTCGGTGGTAAATACTCTTGGAGTTTTGGTTTTTAATGTTGGGCTCCTTGATCGTGTTTTTAAAGAGCCTATCACTACTGTCAAGAGTATCCCCCATAGTTGTCGCCTTGCTTTCTCTCAAGCTTTGAAAACTGCTCTTTACAAGGTGATTGCCCAACCTGGCTCAGTTAAGGCATGGATTTGTTTGTTACTTCTTCCTCGCTGCACACTGCAGGTGTTAGAGCCAAAAATAGACAAGAATGCAGGTCTGGGAATAGAAAATCCTTTCAGCAAAGCTCCATCTTGAAGTCCTAGGATACATGGGGGAAAGAGGATGGTATCTGGATGTTAGTACAAAATATGTTATACAATCTCAAGGTTGGGGCCAAGAGACAGGGTGGAGGCATCCTTCAGAAGGAGTCTACATCAAGTAACACCAACATCAGACAGTGTCTCCGTAGGGTTGCAGATGGTCATTTTACCGCAACAATGAAAGTGTTATGCTCATTGGGTGTTGCACCATTTAATGGCGATACTATTAAAGCTTTGGAGGACAAACACCCTTTTAGGCCACCCCCATCCATGCCGAGCCCCATAAATTCTGAACCTCCCCTTGTAGCAGACTCTGACTGTGTATTTAGTTACATCAAATCTTTCCTTAAAGGAACTTCTTGTGGGAGAGATGACTTGAGGGCTCAACACTTACTAGATGACCTTTGTAGAGAAGGGTCTGCTATTGCCACAGATCTCATACGTGCTATCACTTCAGTGGTTAATTTATGGTTAGCGAGAAGATGTCCAACCATTTTGGCAGAGTTTGTTACGTCCACTCCTCTCATGCATCTGCTTAAACCTGACAATGGGATCCGTCCAATTACAGTAGACACTATATGGAGACGTCTGGTTTCCAAGGTTGCCATGAAAGGTGTGGGTAAAGAAATGGCTAAGTACCTTAATGATTTTCAGTTTGGGTTGGTGTGTCCGGCGGTGCTGAGGATGTGTTACAAAGTGCCAATAGGGTGTTGAGTGAACACCAAGTTGATGGGTCTCTTGTAATGCTGATTGTGGATTTCTCGAATGCCTTTTACCTGGTGGACAGATCAACATTGTTACACGAGGTTATGAAGATGTGCCCTTCCATTTCTTTGTGGGTGAATTTCTTGTACGGGCAAGCAACAAGGCTTTGTATCGGAGACCAATATATATGGTCTGCCACTAGGGTGCGGCAAGGCGACCCCTTGGGCCCTCTTCTTTTTGCCCTCGTTTTGCACCTGCTTGTGCACAAGATTAGACACAATTGTAAGCTCCTTCTCCATTCTTGGTAACTAGATGATGGGACTGTCATTGGGGATTCAGAGGAGGTGGATAGAGTGTTAAACATTATTCGGTTGCATGGTCCAGGATTAGGTCTTGAGTTGAACATCAAGAAAACGAAGATTTTTTGGCACTCCTGTGATGCTAGGAGGCTTCGTGCCGATTTATTCCCAACGGCTATAGTGAGACCTTCTTTGGGGGTGAATCTCCTTGGGGGTTGTTAGTAGAGACGCAAGGTTTATTAGCAGGCTAGCCATGAAAAGAGCGGTCAATGTTGTTGATTTGATGGGCCTTCTTCCACAAGTATGTGACCCGTAGGGTGAGCTCCTTTCGCTTCGTTCATGTATGAGTATTGCAAAACCTTTCTTTAGTTTAAGGACATGACAGCCGGTACACATAGAAGAGGCAGCTTTGTTCTTTGACAAAGGATTGCACAGGTCTATCAAGGATATGGTGGTAGGTGGAGGCCCCTTTTTGGAGACATTCAGTGGTGGTTGGCTTCCTTACATATTCGTTTCAGTGGTTTGGGTTTGCACTCGGAATACGAGGTTTCCTCTTACACATTTGTAGCCTCGAGGGCCCAATCTTAGGCATTACAAGACCACATCGTACGTAACAGTGGCGTATGTGGTATGGACTCGGATTACCTATGTGCTATGACTCATCTTCACGATACGATTCCAGAATTTGACTGTAGCGGTTTCACTAATAAGGACACCCCCCCTAAATCCCAAAAAGCATTGGTGTGTGCCCTTTTTAGCAAAATCGTCAAAGATATGGAAGTCGACTTCAACATGACTGTCAGATAGAAAGCGGTTTTTAAGTGTCTGCAGGCACCTCATGCTCAAGATTTTCTGCTAACTATCCCTATTGATGGTCTTGGCCAGTATATGTCTCCTGTGGAGTACCAAACTATCCTTCGTTACTGCCTCATGATTCTCCTATTCCCAATTGATGAGATATGCCCAGGTTGCCGCAAGACATGTTTGGATACCTTTAGGGAACATGCGGTTCATTGTAGAGATCAAGTATATACATGATGTGGTTCGGGATGTTCTCTTTGATGCTTTTCGGCGTGCTGGTATTTCTGCGAAGAAAGAAGCGCCAGTGAACTTTTTGACGGACTTGCAGGATTGAAGGTCCACACTTAGACCGACTGGCATTTTGGTCTTTGGATGGATAGGAGGGAAGCATGCGTGCGTGGATCTTACTGGGGTCTCTCCTCTTGTTGGTTTGGGTAGCGGGGGTTTCACAGCAGGGCATGCCGCTTTGAAAGTCGTTGCATGCAAAGTGGTAAAGCACGAGAATGCATGTATAGAAAATCAACATGTGTTTGTCCCTTTTGCATTCGATACATTTGGTTTTCTCGCAACAGAGGCGGTAGAGTCCCTCAACTGAGTACAATGCGTCATGCATTCTAATGTCATATCTCATAGATCTACAAAACTTGTTTTCAAAAGAATTGGTTTTGCCATCCAGAAAGGGCTAACGACATAGCTTGTTGCCCGTTTGCCTTCAATTGATATGTATTGAACTATATTTGACATAGTATGTAGTGTTTTTTATTAAAAAAAAATTGGTAATTGATTGATTAAAGTACCAATGCTTTATATTAAAGATCACAAATTGATTTCTTTTTTCAAAATATAAAAACATTTCTAAAAAAGTCATAAGAAAATACTTGTATTTTATATTATATCTTATATTTGCTTCAAAAAATTAATAGAGAAAATTCATAAAATAACCATTTATAGGGGGTGTTTGAATAATTTAACCATGAAAATCGAAGTTTTGTAGAATGACCATAGGATCCGCAGAGGGTGCTCTGCGGATCGGATAAATCCTCTGAAGAAAAGGAACAACTCTACAAAAATGAGGTGGCATCGCTAAACGACATTTTTTTCCGGGGTTTTAAGGATCTACAGAGGCGTCTCTGCGGATCTTTTATTTGTTCTGCTGATTCTTTATTGCTCTGCGGATCTGTTATTCCTCCTTACTCGAACGCAGTAGGAGGCTATGGTTTAGGGTTTAGGAAGTCGTTTCGTGGAAGGAAGCTGCGGAAGGAAGCTGCGACGTCGATTCTTGAATGTAAAGGACACAAAAATTTCGCGGCGAGCTCGATTCGTGGAGCAACTACACTCCGATGTGTTATCCGATGGATATGGAACTCAAGTAATATTTCAATTTTGTTCCTAATATTTGTATAAACTCGGAACTAGAAATTGATTATATGAATTAGAATTGATAGGTTAAGCGTTATATATAAACATGCATGTTTGTTAGGGTCTAAGGACTGGAATCGAAGAAATATGAAATCGATTTTTCCACTGTTTTTCATCATGAACAGATCCGCAGAGGCCCTCTGCTCAAGAACAGATCCGCAGAGGAGCCCTCTACGGAACGATAACCCCCTTTGCAGAACTATATGTATGTATATATATATATATTCGATTTTGTATAACTTTTATCACTTAAAATGGATTATTATCTCTTAAAATAGACCATTGAATATTAAGATCATTTTATGTTTATTATATGAAAATTAATATTAAAATCGATTTTCAATTATTTCTGTAATTTAAAAAAAAACATTGAAAATCTCTATAATTATTTTTAAAATAGACTATTTATGTAAATTTTATAATATATATGTGACCATTTCTGTAAAATTCTATAAATTTGTTTTAAAAAGAGACAATTTATTTTGAAATATAATTAGTCACGTAGACCATTGTATGAAAAGTTATAGAATAAAAACATTATTTTTGTTGCATAAAATTGTTAAAAAACAATATATATATATATATATATATATATATATAATGCTATAAAAATAAAAGTACAATGCTATTTAAAGTTACTTTTCAGTATTATTTTTTAAATTTTGGCATATATGTTTAATCTTTTGTAGCATAGTTTGCGTGGATGGGCTGCGAAATGTACTTTTAAAGTGGCGTTGGGGACTGTGTTGAAAAAGTACATTACAAAACTAAATTGTAGGCGAGTTGAATTATTTTGAGAGACAGCTTTTGGGATCTTCATTGGTATGCCCATCCGAAATGGTGACCCGATGCTCTGTCATTTGTTGATGTTGCATGAGGTTCGTGATTTTGAGGTAGCCAAGGCTAGGAAGTTTCCGTTCCCATTTCAAGGCAGGGTGGTTGAATATGGTGAAACAAAATTTTATTTGATTAGAGGTTTGAGATTTGGACCGTATGTTGATAAAATAAATACAAAAGTCAGCACAAGTTCAACATTAATGACTCAGTTGTTCCCTAATGTGAGAGATGAAGATTTACGGCTGAAAGATTTAAAAGACTACATAAAAGGGCCAGCATTCTCGACATGTAGCGATGAGGATGCGGTAATGGTTATGCAAATGATGTTTCTATTGAGGGGTCTCATAGGTTGAGACGGCAATACATGCATTCCGACGGCAGTGTATGAGCTAGCCGATAGTCAATATAATTGGAACATGTATTAAATTTATTATTTATTATTTATTTATAAATACTTGATGCTTTATATTAATTATAATGAGTACGACATGTTTGCGTATGGTACGTATTTGTGGAGGTATAGTGAAACACAATTACGATTATGGTTTGGTAAAATCTATAGATATTTACGAGATAATGAGAGTGTGGGTTACACGAAGATGATGAAGTATACGGTGATCGGTTTTCAGCTTTAGTTTAAGGTTAGTTTTAGGTGCAATTACATATATTTTTTTAAGTGCTTATAAGTTTGGACAAAGCATAATATTTTCTCGTAATACTAGGTATGGATTTTGGAGACATTTCTAGAAGCTTTGAGGTTTGCGCATCACACAGAAAATGAAATTCCAAGAATGAGGGCATGGAGAATAAAAACACAATTATCTCTCGAGCAATGTTTACATGTATCAGACGTTTCAGTGGTATAGTTATACATTCCTTACATTTATTATTTATAGTTAAAAATTAAAACAATTTTATATGCTTAAATTTAATTTTTTTAATTTTGCAGGAAAATAACATCTCACGTGTTTTTGAACCAACTCCTGTTGAGATCCATTTGTCATTCTTTGTGCACTATATGAATTGGAATCTAGACAAAGTGCAGTCGCCACCGCAACAACAGAGTCCTCCTAAGGAGCGGTCTCCATCACCGCAACAACAGAGTCTTCCTAAGCAGCGGTTTGCATCACCTCACCCGTCTCAGTTTCAGGGAGCAGACTACACCTCAGGCTCTCATTTTTGGGGAGCAAATAACTCATCAGCCTCTCATTTTCAGTAAACATACCACAAACCTCCAGAAGACAGTAAAATAGATAAGTTATTTGGCGTTGTTACTCAATTGAATTCCACAATCGAGCACTTTGGGAAGAGAATGGATAAATGGGAAAAAGATAAACAATTTGGTGTGAACGATATGGAAAATGTGGATGCGGGGGAAGCATTTTTTTTCGTGGTTTGGATCCCGAGACAGGCCATACGTATGTGCAGACGCCACCGCCTGTTGTTGAAGTTGAGGATAACACAGTTACACCGTTAAAAGGGCGGTTAAAAATGAAATCGAAATTTTGTAGGGAGCCTTACACAAAGGTATAAAATTAAGTAATTTCTATTTATATAGTATATAATCGTTCCAAATTAGTTAACATATTGATTTTCTAGGTTCTGTCGATGGAACCATTGAAGAACAGAAAAAGGAAATAACCGCAGAAGTCCAATAATGTAGAAAAAGACCATTACTATTGGACGGTTATCTGGATAGTGATAATGAATTTTGGAAATTGTGAGGAAAGAACATGGAAGTGGTCTTTTTGGGGAATAGACTTTTAAAAGGTATTGAGATGAATTGGGAATTTTGGTCAAGTTTACATGGTATTGGCTCTGGATGGTTGCTCTCTGAGGTAACACACATCCCTTATTTTATATTACAAAAAGTGTTGGATAATTAGTTGTACAAAATGAAAAAAAATTCTAACATGCAACATTTGGTTATCTGAATGTCCCCGCTCAAGGAAATAAAGTCGTCGGCTGGTAGGTGGACGATTATTAATCCTGAAGGCACGACTTTGGAACCTGGGAAACAACATTATTTGAGTCGTGTATCAGCCGAGCTGGTTGATGGACCGCATTGGAAAGATATTGATCAGGTTAGTATATTTATATACATATATCATATAATATTAAATTTGTATATATATATATATATATATATATTAAAAATATGTATATATCTAATAACCTATCATTTTTTGAAGGTTTTAATTCCCATCAACATACCGCACCTGCATTGGTATTTGGCTGATTTGGATCTCCTTACATGGAAAGTGAGCATATATGATTCAACCTAATGGTGTGGTTTCTTTAAAAGATATGCTGGTGGCGGTAGTTTCAAATCGTTAGGAGATAGTATATTAAGTGAACTAGACCACATATCATATTGGGCCCATTTTCCTAATAGACAGAAACCTACTAAGGTGGAATCCGTTAAAGCTAAACATGTGTCGTAGCAGGAAAAAGTAGAGAGGAGAAAGAGGAGATTGTGGAGTTTATGTGTTCATGTTTATGGAAATGCTTGCATCGGGTGTACCAGTGGAGACACGTCAGTCACCTAGAGATACGGGATTTAGTTACCGTAATAGAATGGAAGAAATTATTTGGAATAATAGACTTTGATTGTATTATGATTATTGTTTTAAGAATATTTTCTTATGTTTTAATTATGTTATTTGGAATAGTAGACTAGTATAGTAGAGTTAAATTTATAAATTAAGTTAAATACAAGATAATACATATAACAAAACAAACGTACAACAACAGTTACATTAAGGCTAATTACCAAATGTCATTGGGATTTTACAAAAGATACAAAATAAAGCACATTACCACTTTAGGCTGACTTTACAAAATATACAAAAAAAACCTTCACATCCCAATACATACACCTTACACTAATAGCTACACCAAGAGCTTCACATCCCAACACTAATTAGCTAACTTAAAACAAAACAAACATACCCAAAAACTAGAACAACTACCAACAGCTTGTACATACGTATGCTTTTCTTGGAATCACACATCCCCTTCTCCATGCTTTCCAGTAGACTCTTCTCCTTACTCAGGAGAAACTCCAAATCAACATTCTTAGTCCTCAAGTTTTTTATGACACCAAGATCCTCTTTGGAATCCAATTGTCGCTTCATAGAATAGATGAGGTTTTTGTAGTAACCATCTTCCAGTGCAACATCCTTCCATTTAAAGTAATCACATTTCCTCAATCTTGTCTGTATGAAACCCACATGAATAAGACATCAAAACATAATCAGTAATCACCAAATGCAATTTAAGAAGCCCTAAAAAATCTTGCATTAACAAATCAAACTAGATCGAAGCTTACCAAGCTGTTGTTGCAGTTCCAAAAACGTCTACTAGGGTTAGTGAGCTTCCAGCATGTCCATTCCTTAGCTAGAACATTGAAGTCACAGTTGTTAACATTGCCTTTAACAAACACACGAGCAACTTGGAGGTGATTTCTTGCATTGGATGAGCTCGCAGTCATTATGTTGAAGAATCGAACAAGCTGATTCTATAAAGGAGGGTGCTTGTTTCGATTTTTCACGAAGGGGTAAGAAAGAAATGAATGAGGTCCAAATCGGGGTTTTAATTAATAGAATAACTGGGAAGATAACATGTCAGGTGCCACGTTGGATGTCTAGGTAAGGGGTTTTTGACACATCACTTAGCCACGTAAGAAGGAAGCTGGTAGTGTACACCTCTACGAGTCAGTCTACACCACTGAGGATCAGTGTACACCTCTGCAAATCAGTTATAGAACTGTTTTTCGCGGATCAGTGTACACCTCTGCATAACTATTGGGGAATACGCAGAACTATTTTCTGCGGATTAGTATACACCTCTGTAGATCTGTGTACACCTATGTGGATCAGTTATAGATGTTATCGACATATTTAAGTGGTTTTTTGTGAGTTTGTGAGTTTCAATTACCAGTAGAAGTTGTTTTTTCATTTTGTTTGTGGAGAGTGATTTGTAAAATGCGTTTTAGTATTTTGTGTATGGGAGGGTCGTGACAGTTAGTTAATGGAGATGAGGTTTATGTTAGAAATAATGTGAAAAACTAAGGTTTAAATCTTCCTCCTAACATTGACCATGAAATGTTATTACAAATGGTTAGAAGTAAGGCATGTGTGTTAAATAGTTATATATGTTTGTCTTTTAAACACCCGGAGTTAGGGTATGTCATGGAGCTTGGAGATGAAACTGATGTGTTGCAATTGACACATGTAATGTCTGAATCAAAGAAGATGGTGCATTTGTATTTAACGGTGGTAGGTGAAGAAGCTGAAGAACAAGCAGTGGTTAACAACTAGTTTAATCCAGCAAAAAAATAATAGAGGTCATAAAGAAATCCAATGTGATGGAAACCGTTCAAGAGGAAGAGGAAATAAAGTGTCAATGGGTTATGAAAAAAAAAGTTTCGGTTAATGATAAATTTGTATCTGATAATGATACTTTTGTATCAGATAATGATAAAGAAGCAAAAGTGGGCATTACTGAATTACAACGTCAAAATTTGTTCAAGTTTGGAGAAGCACCTGAAATTGATGATTGAAGATGTGAGGAAAAATCAAATCAAGGGTGGTCGGATGATGAGTACACACAACAAAAAACTGCTTTTAATCCATGATATTGTATTCCTTCTATTCCTGATTGTCCAGTACCTATTCTTGAACCTGGACCATTTCACAGTTTATTTCTGAATGATAAATTAATTGTCAATCAAACCTATAACACCAAAAAAAGACCTAGCATTTGTTGTTAAATTCAAAGCCATTAGAGAAAAGTTTCAGATAAAGGTTGAAAAATCTTCAAAATCTCGGTACCAGGTTGTTTGTGTATAAGAAAACTATCATTGGCGTTTATACACATCTCTCATTAAAGGAACATAAATATTTAAAATTAAGATGTTTAATGACGAGCATACATGTTCTTCATTGCTTATACACCTAAATCATAGGAAAGCAAATAGCAAAGTTTTGGGAACCATAATACATGACATTATTGTGACATCCCCATTTTCACGGCCAGAAAAGGCCGATTTTGTTTATGCTTTATAAAAATTATAGTTCTTCTTTTAATAAAAATGTTGCGGAATTTGTTCCCAGAAAAACACAATAAATACGTTATTAAAACACTTTTGAAGAAACGTATTTTATTCATTTTAAAACGTTTGAGATATCATCGTTAATATAGAAACATAAGCATAAACAGAACTTACATTTATTTACACTAGTGATCTACATCTCTTTAAATCTCTCAATGTAATGTAACTTCATATCAACACCTGTGATATAAATAAACTGAGTGGGTCAGGTTGGGAAACCTGGTGAGTACATAGGGTTTTCAACCCACAATAATATAATTATTATGTTTAAACAATCAAACAATCAACCCAATTACCCATCCTCATTATATTCTTTACTGTTAAGGATTTAACCTAAGAGTCATCTATCCTGCATTCGTTTATTCCGAAGTCCCTTACTTCCAGGGTTATAAGACTGGCACTAAATCCATAGCTGCCAACGTTCGTTCGTAAAGCACTAATTCCATAGCTGCTATATCCTACTCATCGGGTACTAAATCCATAGCTACCAGTGTTCAATAGGTACTAAGTCCATAGCTACCAATTCCTAACAGGTAATAAATGCATAGCTACCGGTGTTTGTCCAATAGGCACTAAGTCCATAGCTGCCGATGTTTATTAGGCACTAAGTCTATAGCTGCCAATGTTTACTCACCTCATCTTTTATATCTCATCGTTCATCTACCCATGTCATACCCAACATATTCGTATATATAAAATACGTATACAGTTTAAATCCTTTAAAACATGCATAAAAACGTTCATCCAGCATAGACAGCAAGTACTAAAATAATATGCACACTTAGCATGTAATTTATATAAAATACTTCATATCTATGTGTAAGATGAAAGTAACTATGCACTCACCTGAAAGGTGATGACTCGGCACTCGGACAGCGCTTCGATTCTCTCAAAACGATTTTCCTTCGATAAAACCTAGTATCAATACCACTAGGGTTTAGTCTAACGATAACCGCGACAAATTAATAGTCTGACTATTATTATTATTATTATTATTATTATTATATAAGCGTTAAATAACCCTCAATATAACTCATAATAATAGCCCAAATAATTATTTCAAGGACCTAATAACATTCCTATAATTGTTCGAAAGCTATATTAAAAATTGCGTAAGCGTAGCACACTTACATCGAATTTTATCGAAAACTGGAACTTAATTGGAGCAGCGTTTCGAAACCGAAAGACTCCTTTTTCTCGGGACTCCGAGAGCCTCGGGGTTTCCTTCGGGTGCTAGGGGATCACCTAGGCTTAGGGGAGGGTTAAAACCCTTAGAGAGAGAAAGAAATCTAGAGAGAGAAGGAAAATTGTGTGAAAAATGCGGAGACCCTCGTCCCTTTTTATACCCTGCGAGGCCTCGGACTACGCTGGGCGTAACTTCGGATAAGAGCTCCAGCTGTCTCGCACGTGGCTTGCACTCGTCGGATGGATAAGAATCGGAGTACGTTGCGCGTACTTGGCCTCGGATGCTGGGCGTAGAGAAGCGAGGCGTGTCCGAATCCGAAGCATTCACTGATTAGCGATGGACGGCCCACAACGCGCCACGTCATCAAGTCCTTATCAACCTTCGCAAATTTGATCATAAACTTTAAAAATTCGAAACTTTCGCGTACGAACTCTGTTTTCGACGTTCTTTATATCCACGCGAAGGTGGGAACGTACTCTACAACTTTCTTTTAGACTTTGTCGGCTAATTTTGAATCGATTTTAAATTTTATATTATTAACAGACCGGGACAGGATTGGTCCGTTAAATTCTCATAACTTCTTCATCCGACGTCCGTTTTCGCTCATCTTTTTCTCGTTACGCTACTCTTATCGTGATCTTCGATTCTCGTTTAGGTCGTGTTGGCTAAAGATCACTCGATCTAATATTCGAATTTCGGGCTGTACATTGCTAGTCCGAAACTTCGAAAAATCATAACTTCTTCATACGAAGTCAGATTTGGGCGTTCTTTTTATCGATGTTCTTAGTTTAACATATTCTACGACTTTCGTTTAGATCGCTAAGGATAAATCTCGCTCTATCGTAAATTCACTATTTACGCTTCCCGGTGTCGTGCCGGTTCCGACGCAAAACTTCGATGGGTCATAACATCTTCGTTATAACTCGGATTTCGGCGTTCTTTATATGTACGGAAACCTCGTGACATATTCTACAAATTGGTTAAGATTATTTATTCTAAATAATCTTTTGTTGAAAAGTCGTTTTCGACCCCTATTGCCTCTAAATTGACTAGCCCGGATCTACAGGTGTTACAATTATGGGTCAAGGAAGTTTGAGAGTTTACAAGCCTAATGATATAATTAGAGATATGAATGCTTTGCTACAAATAAATTTGATTTATTCATAACCGTGGCATGCTAGAGAATTTGCTTTAGGATTGATGACGGGGACCCCCGAAGAAAGTTTCTCCAAACTTCCCGTTTATTTTCACAATCTGAAGAAACATAATCTTGGTACTGTGGCGTACATAAAAACTAATTCGGATGATCGTTTTGAGTATTGCTTTTCGCTATTGGATGCACAGTAATATATTTTTAAATATATTTGTTATTTTATTAAATGTTTATAAGCAAATTATATGGTTGATATATTTGGTTTTTATATTGTTGTTGCAGATACATGCTTTCAGAGAGTGTTGTAGAAAAGTTAATATTATGGATGGTGCTCATTTGAAGGGAAAGTACAAAGGCACCATCTTGCATGCAGTAGCCATGGATGGCAACAATCAGATCTTGCCTATTGGGTATGGAATTTGACCAAAATAGACTACGGATTCTTGGACATGGTTTCTTGAAAAGCTACATGAATGCATTGGTGATGTGGAAGGTCTAACAATGGTCACAGATAGGGAACCCGCAATTGCTGTAAGTATTCAAAATGTTTTTCCAAATGCTCAACATGGATTGTGTGGTTTTCATCTAATACGAAACTTAGTCCACACCTTTGAAAAAAACAAAAAAAACAGCAATTTTGTTTTGGAAGATGGTAAGAGCTTACAAAACCACTGTGTTTGAATTCTATTGGGGGAGACTTTGTAATATAAGAGATGATGTAGCGACATATCTCAGTCAAATTCCACATGAGAAATGGACCAGAGCGTATTGCCCTAACACGTGCTATGATTATATGACCTCAAATAGTGTGGAGTCCATGAATGTTGTATCAAATAAAGCAAGGAAGTTGCCTATATTACCACTTCTTAAGTTCTTTCACGCACTTATGCAGAAATGGTTTTACAAACGGCGGATGGCTGCATGTATGATTATGTTTAATTTTAAATTATATGATAAATGTCATATATAATAATATATGTTTGTTTTAATAGAAAAAAGTACAACAATACTTACAAAGTGGGCTGAATATATGGTTAAAAAATAAAGAGGGGATTCATGGATGGTCGGTATCCGGTATTAACAATACAACATATCAAGTGCATGACTTCAAAAGTGGCAGCATAGTGCATTTGAGGGAAAAGGCTTGTTCTTGCAAATATTGGCAACTAACTAGTTTGTCATGTGGTCATGTGATGGTTTTAAAGCACTTGAAAAATGATCACTGTGGGCATATGGCTATAGATGCTTATAAAATTGAAACATATCGAAGAATATACGAGCAGACCGTATTCCCTCTTTCAGAACTTAGTGATTGGGAGGTTCTGGATGACCTTATGGTTGTTAACCCTCTTGTGATGGAAATACGTCAAGCTGGTAGACCAAAAAACACCAATCATATTCCATCTCAAGGTGAGGAACAAAAAATAAGAAGGTGTAGTAGATGCCATCACACAACTCATAATGCAAGGATGTGTAAGGAAATCGTTCCAAAGAACCAAAGTAAAAGTAAAAAACGTACTAGTGTGTCCGGAACTGGGACAAAAGCGGCAGAAGAGGAACTGAAGCAAGTGACCGAAAACTAATGGCAGTATGAGCCAGAGAACCAATGGACGCGACATATCGAACATCAATGACAGCAACAGCCAGACAACCAATTGACACAATAGACTGAACATCAATGGCAACAGCAACCAAACAACCAATAGACACAACCGACCAAACATCAATGGCAGCAGCAGCCAGACAACCAATGAACACAACATACCTAACATCAATGACATCAGGAGCCACATAACCAATGGACGTAGGGGACTAAATACTAGCAGCAGGAAGAGTCATATAACCAATGGCAGGGTTACACCGAGTACCAATGGCAGCAAGAGCCAGATAAGCAATGGACGCAAGCGACAGTAAACCTAGGGACACAAGCAACAGAAAACCCACGGCCGGAATACGAAAACAGATCAAAGTTTTCGTGGTTCGATTTGAATGAATGAAGCTTATTTCAAAGTATGTTTATTATGAAGGTTGTATGTTTATGTTTTCTAAAGTATGTTTTGTAACCTACTTAAAGTATATTTATTATTCAGAATACCGGTGTGTGTAATTTTATAAAAAGAAAAAATGGTATGAATTAAAAACATAAGTCTTGGTGTACATTGATCCACAGAGGTATACACCGATCCACTGATAATAGTTCTGTGGATTCCTAAACAGTTCAGTGGACTGATATTAAACATAAGTTCATTATTTTATTATTTTTAACATTTTTTTGTTAATTTTTTTTACTTAATAATAACATAAGCTATTAGTGTATTAAAAAAATTAATATTAATAAACGAAAACAAAAATAAAAGAAGCAAAAAAAACAAAAAAAAATAACTCAAGATCCGAAGAGTTGTTCCTGTTCCTCAGATGATTTAGTCGATCCACAAAGCACCCTCTGCGTATCCTATGGTCATTCTACAAAACTTTGATTTTCGTGGTTAAATTATTCAAACAACTCCATATAAATGGTTATTTTACGAATTTTCTCAAATTAATATTATACTTGTGTGAGATTATTGACAAGACACATCGACTAAAAAATTTTGAGTTGCTTGTGTTGTCACATCATTTTTCCGTCCTGAGTTCGTAACTGTATTAAGTTGTGAGTTTTATGTAATAAGTTGTGATTTATGTGTTTTAAACTGTAAATTGAGTGCATTAAGTTTTGAACTTTTTGTTTAAATTATGAGTTGACTATATTAAGCTGTAAATTTTGTGTATTAATCAGTAAATTTATTGTATTGATTTGTGAATTTTGTATATTAAATTGTGAATCAACTCTATTAAGAGTTTTAAGTTGATAATTTGGCAGTGAATTTATACTTTTTTTTTGTATTAAACTGTGAATTTGTATATTAAGCTGCGATGTTTGTGTTTTAAACTTTGAATTAACTACATTAAGTTGTGAATTTTCTGTATAAACTGTAAATTGACTATATTAAGCTATGAATTTTGTATATTATTTTGTAATTTTTACGTTTTAAACTGTGAATTGATTGCATTAAACTATGATTTTTTTTTAAACTGTAAATTGACTGTATTAAGTTGTGAAATTTTAATGAACTTTGTGTTAAATTATAAATGATTTATATATGAATATTTGTATTAATTTCTTGTGAATATACATATTTTATGTTGTATAAATATGTAAAAATGTATTAGTTTTTTTTTTTTTAATTATTTTGCATTAAACTCCAAATAAGTGAACTAATTGTTTATTAAATTGTGAATATGGTATTTAAGTTGTCAATCAATGATTTTACATATTGATTTGATTTGAAAGAAATGATAATTGTGACGGTGGCACAGGTGGTTGGTGGTGATGTAGGGGTGGTTGGTGGTGACGCGTGGTAGTTGTTCATGGTGGTGGTGGGAGAGGTTGATTTTGAACTAATAGGTTTATTAAATTGTGAATATAATTTTTAAGTTGTCAATAAATGCTTTTATATATAGATTTGATATGAAAGAAATGATAATTACGACAGTGGCACAGGTGGTTAGTGGTGACGTGTGGTAGTTGGTCATAGTGGTGGTGGGAGAGGTTGAGTTTGACTTCTTTAAATATGTGAATTATGTATAATGGATTGTATAATGTTATGTTGTGAATTTTATGTATTAAACTAAAAATTGATTGTATTAAGTTGTATATTTTATATAAATTTTGTGTTAAAATATGAATGAAGATATTATGAAAATATTAAAATCGTGTATTAGTAAATTATTATATTCATTAGACTGTGGATATTGTATTTTAAATTGTAAATATTTATTATACAATATATATTTTTTAAAGAAATCTATAGTTTAGTAAAAAAGAAATTTGATTTTTTTCAAGATATAATTCAATTTTTTTAACTAAAATTTTGTATATATTGGCTGAAAAAAAAAAGTGTTATCAAAGAAATGAGAACTATAATTTTTTTTTTCTATTAAACTATGAATACGACCAGAAAAAAACTATCACAACTAGCATTTTAGCTAGGAAGTTCTATTCTCATGTAAAAACTCAACTATTGTAAGGCATGTACTCTAAGTGAATGTCATATTCTATGCTCAATCAAAATCATCCATTTGAATCAAAACTCCTGAGCGAAGTTCAAAATATGATACAATACATCTCATATAGTCAATTATGGGTTGAAAACCCTAAAAATCCTAGTTCCAGTTTAATATGAACTAGGATTCTCTTATTAGGCCTAATGAACCAAAAACCTTTCAATTTGACCATTTTGGGCCTAGGAACCCTAATTGGGCTCTAATTGGACCCACATTCATAAGATTTTAGCATTTTGGGCAATGTGAGCCTAGAATAATGCATCTTATCTCTAATGGGCCTTGTTGGGCCATAAATGATTCCATTTTCCCTAATGGGCCTTAAACCCTTTTAATTGGGTGCCACTGGGCCATAAACCCTCATAAGGGCCCAATGGGCCGAAAAATATTACTTGGGCCTCATAATTTCGAACTAAGTCAAGATAGGGCCCAAATTCTCTCATTTCTTTCTCCTTAGCCCAATTCTCAGTCCAATCAATTAACAAAAAAAAAAAAAGAGAAAATGGGATTAAATCTAGAATATGACACATCATTTTTGCATGGTAGATTTCCATGCAACATCACCTCATCACTTCTCTCTCTTCCCTCTCTAAATCTCGGTTGAAGACCCTATCTTCCATCACTCTCCATTTCAAATTTTCTCACCTATATTCCTTCTCTCTCAAACACAAGAAGATCTCCTCCCTCCATCATTGCTAATTTTCGTGATCTTGGGTGTGATCCTAAGAGTTCTTCAACATGTATCACCTACTTGGTAAGTTTCCATCATACTTAAGTTATTGATTTCCATTTTTAAGCTAAAACACTCCCTTACATGGCTTCATTCATGTTATATCTTCCTAAGACCATCTAAGTTTCGAAACTTCTTCTAAATAAGCACTCAAGGCCGAAAATCACATCATCTCCTTCCATCTCTTCATCAAACAGAGAACAACAACCCAAAGTGAGTTCATACCCCTTGTTTTTGGTTTTAATATGTTTTGGGGGAGAATACAAGTTGCTTATGTGATAGATCTATGTATTGTGCTGTTTATGTGTGTTTTTCTTGTTATAAGTTGTGAAAATGTGATGAAACACTATAGATCTTGAAAAATCTAACAAAAATTGGTGAGATTTGTAAACTAAAACACTTTAACCAACATTCTATAAAGATGAAAGTGTTAAAGTTGTTGAAAAACTAAACAAAATCTTATATAAGGGCCATTTTTGCCTAATAAACAAAAAGTTGAGACTCTTATGAAATTTACGGTTTCATAAGGACTAAAAGAGTCAAATTTAAATAAAAACGGGTCCTTATGATATTCTTGGTGTTAAAAGGGCCAAAAATGTAAATTTTTGCATAATGGGCCTTAATGTGGGCTTTTACGGTTTCTTGGGGCCTAATTTGTAAAAATTTCAATTTTTATGGATTGAATTGTTATTTAACAGAAATTGAGCAAAAAAAATGAAATCTATGGTTTTTAAGGGCCTAAAATGACACTTTATTTGAAATTGGGCCTAAAATGTTCTTTTCA
>NC_136415.1:175715178-175917678 GCF_051521515.1 Lactuca serriola | reverse complement strand
TCCACCTAAGATTATAATGTTTGATCAAGATCTGGCAATCAAAAAAGCAGTTGATGAATTGTTACCACTATCCAGTCATCATTTATGTATATGGCATATAACAACAAAATTACCAAAAAAGGTATACATACCACTATTATTTTCTACAATTGAATATTCTTTACAAAAAATTTCTTATTTAATTTACAATTTTTGTTATTCTTTGTATTCTTACATTTTTATGTTGTTTTTGTTTTTTTAGTTAACTTGGGAAATTGCCAACAATTCAGACTTTAAGAAACGTTTCAACAGCTTGATATGGAATGCAAAAATTAATGAATTAGAGTTTGAATTCGGATGGGACAGTATGATTACAAAATTTCATCTTGAGGATAATACATGGTTAAGAAAGATGTTTGGTTTGAAGAGACTTTGGATTCCTGCATTTTTCAAGAATGTTCCAATGTCCAGTTTGATGAGAACCACGTTACTCTTAGAAAGTCAAAACTGGTCTTTTCAGAACACTAGACTATCCGGATCATATGTTGTCAATTTTATGATGACATTTGACTTGGTCATGGAAAGACAAAGACACACTCAAAATTCAACGGATTTCACAACTACAACAACATTTTCGAAGAACATTATATATCTTTCTTATGAACCACACACAGCAAAGGTTTACACTAGAAGAATATTTTATCAAGTTCAGGAAGAGATTTTTGAATATGAAAAATCATGCTTTATCACAAAAGTCGTAATTGATTCTTCTGATGGTGTCGACATGTTTGATGTCTTAGAGAGAAAGAAAAGTGTTAGCACACGGACAAAGGAAGTTGTCCCCGATCAACCCTAGGAGGAAGAATATCATTTTGATAGTCTTGTAAAGGACAAAGATTTTAAGGTATGTTTGTGGTATTAATTGATATTGAAATTAATTAAAATTCACATCATAGACATATTAATTGATATTGAAATTAATTAAATTTTCATCAATAAAATGTAGGTTACTCACAACAAGAGTGAAGGATCCTTCATGTGTACATGCATGCATTTTGAACATGTTGGAGTTCTATGCAGGCACATATTTTCTGTTATGAGGCACTACAATCTTGAAAAAACACCTGAAAGATATATATTGGAATGTTGGTGTAGAGACATAATTCCTCCAGAATTATTGAGGCGTCGGTTTAAGAATTCTCAAATGAACGGAAAAGTTGACCAGGCAGCAATCGACATCTTTTTAACTGTTGATCACTGTGTCTCATTTTTGAGTCATGATCCAGTGAAGTTACATGAGTACTTAGAGGAGATAAATAAGTTGAAAATGAAGTACCGCCTTTCATCTTCGTTTGACAATTTGGTTAACAGGAATCATTTTCAACAGATTATAGGTGTTACTCTTCCAAAGGAACGTGAAATTGAGAATCCTTCTATAATCAACAACAAAGGTTATGGTACTCGTGGAAAAAGACTTAAAAGTAAAAAAGAGATGTTGACAAATCAATGTCATAAACCAAAGAGAATGTGTAACTCATGCAAACAGAAGGTTAATCATGATAAGAGGAATTGTCCCTTGAAGGCTAAAGTAGTGTAGTCTTTTTTTGTCCTATTCATGCAACAAATTAATTAAACGACTTTATGTTTTTCATTTAATTTCTTTTTCAATAAAGAGTACGTGTTATTTAGATTGTTATAAGTAGCTAAGTACTCATTGTTATAAGTAATTATTTCCTTTATTCTTTGTTTTGTTATTTTACCTTCACCTGTTCTAGTTTATTATTCAATACAGAATCATTTTTAAAACTATGTTTTATAATTAATTCTTTCATAATATATACTATCACAAGCTATTATTTGATTTATTACATGTAAATGTAGCATACTTGGGAACCATTAGTTACACGTAATACCAAACAAATTTTTTCTTAGAATCTATTACAAATAACAACATTTTTACATTCACGTTTTTATTATTTAATACCAAAATATTAAAAAAATATATATCTACCAGAATGTCCAGGTAAATGTAATTAAAATTATTATTCAATACCATATTAAAACACAATATTCTAAGAGATTATCCATGTAAATGATATATATTTTTACAAAATATTATTACTGATTGTCAATGCAAATCAATCATCCTAGGAACCACCAATTTCAATTATTGTTTACTCATATTCCTAATAAATCAACCATAAAAAAAAAATCACATTCCATAGATATTTGTTTGAATCACCAATAAAATCATATCTTATTCATATAAGAGTTCAAAAAATTGTCACCACCCAAAACCTTTAACTTTTATTTCATTCATAACTCCATAAACCATCATTTTTTTTAAATAATGATGTCTATATAAATCATACGTGATTAGATACATATAATCACAAATGATTATATACACAAGAAAAAAATATCGATTCATGAATATTATCACTATAAATCATATGCGATTTAATACATATAATCACAAGTGATTAAGTACATGAGTACAACTATTGAATTGAGAAAGAAATAATGAATCTTGTCCACATACGTCATATGTGATTAAATACATATAATCACATGTGATTAAATATATTAGAACAATTATTGAATCGACGCAAGAATAAATATTTTCCATACGAATCATTTGTGATTAAATATATATATATATATATATATATATGTATGTATGTATGTATATATATATATATATATATATATATATATATATATGTGTGTGTGTGTGTGTATATATATATATATATATATATATATATATATATATATATAATTACATGTGATTAAATACACAAGAACAACTATTGAATCAACACGTGAAAACAAATATTGTCCATGTAAATCATATGTGATTTAATACACGATGCCAATTATTAAATCGAAAACACGAAAATAAATGCGACCCACGTGGTGGTGATAAATGCGACCCACGTGGTGGTGATGGTGACCTAATGAATCAAAAACACAATAACAAATCTTTATAGGTGGGGGTCGGGGTGGTAGCGGCGGGTAGTGGAGGCGGGGTGGTGGTGGTGGTGTGTGGTGATGGGTGGTGGTGGGTGGGTAGATGGTTGCAAGTGGTGGTGATAGTGACAGGTGATGGTTTTGGTGGGTGGTGGTGGCGAGTGGTGCTAGTTGGGTGGTGATGATGGTGGGTGGTGATGGTGGTGGTTATGGTAGGTAGTGATGGGTGGTGGGTGGTGGGTGGTGGTGGTGGCTAGTGATGGGTGGTGGTGGTGGGTGGTGTTGGTTGGGTGGTGAGTGGTGTTAGTTGGTTGATTTTTTAATTGTTTGTAACTATTTTTTTATTTATATGAATATTATTTTATAATTTTAATTAAAAAAATTGTATGGTCTAAATTTGTTCTCAAATGTTCTCGGGATAAGAAATATTCTCGATTGAACGTTCCGCTAATGTAACATGTATCTTTATATATTAACATTAATACAAGCAAGCCTAATCAAGAGAGTTTTCCACATAATTCATCATCACCCTTGATTCCGTTTTCTTCATTTAGCAAATTAGTGTATTCAAGTGTGTATTATAATATGTACCTTCTAACTTGTATTGAGCTTAACCTAAATTCCAGTCGGTTTTCTATAAATCTAAATTACATAAAATGTGATGACACTAAATTCATCGTATATATAAACAACTCGAATTACAACTTTTTATACAAGAATCTTGAAAGAGGATATTTGTCTTGCTTAAAGTAAATCTAGGAAACAGGAGCCGTACAACTTTACATAAATCCACTACCATGTCATATGGTAGTAGATTAATATGTCTACCGCCTCTGATAGGGGTGAGCAAAAACCGAACCGCAAACCAAAAAACCGTATAAATCAAAACCGAAAAACTGAAACCGAAATGAAAACCGATGGTGCGGTTTTTAGTTTTGCAAAAACCGAAAATACTCGGTGCGGTGCGGTTTCTAGTCTCGCAAAAACCGCAAAAAACCAAACCGAACCACATATATATATATATATATATATATATATATATATATATATATATATATATATATATATATATATATATATATATATATATATATATATATATAAGTGTTGATATTTGTGAAGAGTACTAATGATGATATTATTGTTTTTATGAATACATTAATTGATATTATTGTATTAATTGATATTATTGTATGCATATGTGAAATAAATATTATATTAAATTTGTATTATGTTCAAGCGTTAGAAACATGTTGGATGAGTGGTTATGTAATTTGATTTCAAACTAAGAGGTGGTGATATCGGTTCATCTTCAAAAAATGATTAGCACACCTCATTTGAGTCAAAGTAACTCGCCGAGTTACTTGAGTTTTAGTAAAAATACAAAATGAAAAAAAAAAAAAAAAACTAACAAAAAAACCGAACCGCAATAAAAACCGCAAAAACCGAACCGCATAAAACCGAACGGTGCGGTTTCTAAATTTCAAAAAACCGAAGTTGCGGTTCTCGGTTCGGTTTTAGCCAAAAACCGTACCGAACCGCACCATGCTCACCCGCAGCCTCTGATTTTGAAATTGAAATTGGTGGATGGGAACGATATCAAGTGATGACAGCAAGTAAGGATGTTCAAAGCAAGAAACTGAATCTGAAATATAATACAACTGTTTTTTGTTTTAGAAACATAACTGAGCTTTATTTTTAAAAGGAAATAACACAAATGCTCTACAAGGTTTTTAGGATTAGTCGATTCGGTCTCTAAAGTAATTTAGGTCTCGTTTGATAGTTTCTGTCTGGGAAAGTGCTATATGGTAAAGTGTTGTCTGGGAAAATTTTCTGACTAAGAAAGAAACCATGTTGTTTGATTGTACATCTGATTGACTGTGCTGAATGATAAAAAAAATAATAATTGAATAAAAAATAAATTTAAAAAAGTTATTTAAAAAAATTAATAATCCAATAAAGAAAGAAAGAGGCGGGGTTTGGTGTATAATTGTCTTTCTAGCCCATTCAGCCAGAAAGATATGATTTTAGGGCTTTCTGGAAAAGACATATCTTACCGGGAAAGACCCTTTCTTTTGTGTAAATCAAACAGTCTTTCCGGTCCATTCAGCCAGAAAGATCTGTTTGGACTTGGAAAGATGCATATCAAACGGGGCCTTACTGACTTTACAGGGGTATAAAGTAGATTACAACTTGTTTTTTAGTCTCTTTCAACATTTAATAACCGGTACACAATGTCAGAGTGACCATTTAGACAAAAAAAAAAAAAAAAAAACTCATTATGCCGTTATAAAACCAAAAAAATAAGTTTGGGATTATTTAAACTAAAATTTAGGAAATCGACTTCAATAGACACTTTCATCCTTGATGGGAAAAGGAACTCATTAGTAAGTATTACTTCCTTTCAGTTGAGCTGGTTTTCCCATCAAGGATAGAAGTGTTGATTGAAGTTGATTTCGTGAGTTTTGATTTAAATAATCCCCAAACTTGTTTTTTTATAGGAGTATAATGTGAGGGTTTTTTATTTTTTATTTTTTATTTTTATATGGTCATTGTCGAATAATATACCGGCTATTAAAGGTTCAAAGATACTAAAAGAGCAGGTTGTAACCAGCCTTATGACCCCATAAAACCATAAAATAGGTTGTAACCAGTCTTATGACCCCATAAAACCATAAAATAACTTAAGAACCGAATCAAACAACCCTAAAAATTTTATAGAGCATCTGTGTCATTTCCCTTTATTTTAATATGACATGCTTTTATAATATCTTTAAGTTCTTTGCTTGATTACTTGTTTAAGTAATTTCACATACCATTATATTTAATGCTATGGTGTATTACTAAACTCAATAAATATTTTATGGATTCGGACTATTTTTATGGTTTTTGACTTCAACACAACTTAGTTCATTTTCGGTTGGTTTGCAGTTTAAGGCAAAAACCGAACTATGTTCACCCTTAGCACATAGTACTCGATCTATATAACTGGTATCTATATGGATTGACGAATCTATTACAGAAAGCTAATGTCTTGACAAAACCTATGACGTATGGAGCACTCCAATAATTGAACAAACTTATCAAGAACACATAGAAACCAACCGTTAACTATGAAGAACCACACGATGTACAATTACAGGTCCTGGGAACAAAACCGCAAACACCAAAGGGCTTGTTGGGAAGTTGGCAGTCAATTCCAAAGCAACATGGCATGTTTGAGCATGTTGTCGGATCGGAGACATTCATGCAGCATTTGCACTCCAAACACACTTGAAATGCACTAAGTTTCCCCATAGTACGATCATCAACAATTCCCAGTTGCATCATAGGCCGGTATTCAGTTATTCCCTCTCCGACCTCAAAGTCATCAATCTCAATATCTTCATGAAATCCTACAGTTTAACATTAAAAAAAATGGTAAACAATATCAGTCCACGTCGAACCCATCTCAAGGCCCATCACTTGGATGGTTAGTTTTTAACCACTAGCTAGTAATATTTTGGACTTATCAGGGTCAAACTCTGAAAATTCCTGTATAGAAATTCACACCTCAAGTACTGCTAGTTTTATGGCGTGAGGACAAAGTATAAGAACATTGTACTAATTTTTATTAGGAAATTATATTTTGAAAAATCTATCCACTTGTAGCAGTAAAATTTGTTTTATATTGAGATAACATTTCTATAATTTGGTAGATTTTTGAAAATATTATATTGTAAAAGGAAAGAAATTAAAAATTGGATGCTACAATAAACAAATAAATAAAAGGTTATTTCTTCTATTTAACTTATATTTGAAAGTATAAAGAAAGATTAAGATTTCCCTAAGTAGTAAGATGACTTGCCTGAAGCTTTGCTTATCAAAAGAACTAGTAACAGGAGTATGTTGGCATGTTTTCTTGCCATGCGATTCGAGAGAGTTGGGAACGAATTGTGTGGTGGAAACTGGAAAATAAGGGTTGGGGGGAAGCGATCTTGTAAACATAAATAAAGTGGTTAATATTCTTATTCTTGATATTAGACATGAGACATGAGAATAAAGTGGATTTCGAGGAACAATCCACATGCCAGTCAAAGACATTTAGCAACGCATAAAGGGGCTGGTAAAATCCCTCTTTATATTGTTCTTAAACAAATTATAAACTATGTCAAGCATAACTATAAACGGAATCTATGTATGATATGAAAATAAATTGTTGAAAATGAAGATGGAATCATGCTCTTACCACTAAGGTTGTGTTTTATAATCGTACGTAACACACAATTGGAATGAAGCTTATAAGGATTATTTTCGATAATAAGGATTCTCTATGGAAGTCATTCATGTCTTTTATTCAAATGGAACGAAAGCAACTCCTAAGCTAAACTCTTTCTGTATTTCTTCGTGTATAAAGACATAAATGATCTCCTCATCGAGTGTCCCTAGAAAGCTTGTCGGATGTGAAACATTTGTATTGTATTTGTTACACAGGACAAGACTACAACGAAAACAACTGACTAGACAACTTTTCTTGAACTATATCAAATGATGAGGACGAAAAGGTATTTGTGTATTTAGCATAGGCGCTAGAGCGGGAGTGAATTCATATCCCATCTTGTTCCACCTTTTTGGATGAGACAAAAATTTACAATATATTTGTCGTTGACATTAATCACAGTCAATGAAGTACAATAAGGCCATCTTATTCTTACTTGTCTACATTTTTTTTTATCGCAGCTCAAGGTGACATGTGCTTTCATGTATCGTATATATTTAATCGGTATTGATATTGGTTCGGTTCGGTATAGTTTAGGTTTAGTATAATTCGGTTCTATGAAATGATCATTGTGGAACGAATTAAGAAAGTAGCCCGATAAGCTGATTTAGTTTTTGCAATATCGGATCTTGTGAACAATTGGCCGTGAAGCTTATTTTGGCAGTCCACTACTGATTTTTCGCAGTCCATTCCTGTTATTTGACATCCAGCTGTGAATAGTACCCCAAGAATACCAAATTCCGAATTGTTGGACAGTGGAGTCGATACGTGTGTGTATATATACTAGAAGACTATCCGTGCGTTGCCCGGATTAAAATTATATGGTTAAATTTTTGATAATTATACGTTATTGAAAATATTTATGTCATTTTTATTAACTATAAAATAATAATAATTACATTTAGTTGATGAAAATTATAATTAATTTGAACAATAAATAATATAACATTTATTAAAATCAAATTATTTAATGGTCTCTGCTATGCTTTACGTATGTATAAAATTAGGGGCTGTTTTTTTACCACTTAATGCCTCTTAAAAGAGGTTATGTCTAAATCTTAAAGATTCAAATTGTTTGTTTAGCTCTTAAAAAGCAATATGAAAATTAAAAATATATCTGATTCGGTAAGATTTAAAAGGGCATCTGAAAAAAAAAGACGCGCTTATCCTCGTGCCCTCCCACACTCGTTCATCTCTTTCTCGCCTCCCACAATCGCCTCTACTTCTGACACCCGTCACAGCCCCTTTTTCGGTCGTCGCTACCCTCCGACACCTCCTCGCATCGTCGATCACATACTGCATCGCTGCCCCCATCGTCGACATCACCGCCTCGCATCGTCGACCCCACGTTCTGATATCAATCGACTCACACCACCAAGGTCAGACCTCCGACGCCTAGCTCCGACAGCAACGCCCTCGACAACGCTAGTCTCCACCACGTGTCCTCCGATCTATTGTTTAGGTACGGAATTGATGCCGCCCCTTTTTGCGTTTAGTTCTTTCCTGTTCCCAGAATCCAATCAACACCCACCCCAAATCGCACTTCTTCCTTTTTGAATCAATGTGTAGCTCTGGGTTCTCACGATCGCAGGTAAGCTTCCAAATTGGTTATTGATATATACTTTGAATGTGTGCTTACATCCTTCCAACTGTATTAAGTATCTGTAATCAATCATTTTTATAGAGATGATTTTTGGGCATTAACCGAATTATCAAATAACATAAAAATCCACCAATTTATATTTTGGTACTATCTAATAAAGTCCATACCTTATAAACTTTACTTTTACTTTTATAATATCCAATATATATTATAAGTTTTTGTATAACATTAATATCATCTACTTTTCTTATGTCAGATAATATTTTTTTTTGAATAAAATAAGAAATAAGTTATTTTGAATGAGTTATTAATAAACAATATTGAACTAATAAACTTTGTATTACACTATTTATATTACACCAAAACATCCAAGGTTTCATATATGAACTTTCAAATATTAAACATTGAAATTAAGAATGAAGTCATACAAAATATATCATTATACATAAATGTCATCAAGAGTTTTAAAATAAGTCGATTAATAAATATGATATTTAATTTTAATTACATATTTTGCAATGCGTACGTTTGACTTTATGTTGGTGCGCCGAGAAATATCTTCTTCCTTAATTTGTACGTAAAAAATTAAGGTGAATAGGAATATAAAATAGATATTACTAAACATTAATATAAATAATTAAAAAGGTATATGGATCTTCTACCACTGGTTAAAGACAACATACCTCTCTAGTGGTATCGATTCCTATGTGAAATTGAAATAGTCATTCTATGTACATCTTGTTTTCTAATTATATAAACAAATATGAGTAACCAAAATGATCTCCTACCACCGGTTAAAGACAACATACCTCTCTAGGTATGATGTTATAATTGAAAGAAAATGATACAAAGGGTAAAATGATCATTTTTATCATTCTGCACAACAATTCAGAGGTTCCAACCAAACAACATTTAAAAATCCAGATCTTAAAAATTCAGACTCCCTTAGAAATTCAGACCTCTTAAAAATTCAGATCTTAAAAATTCAGATCTTGTCGAACAACCCCTTAGTTGTGGTGACTTAGTAAGACATATGAAATATATGTAGAACAAATTATTGACCTATATTTAAATTATCACACCACTCTAGGACATGATGCATAGCTTTATATTTGCATCTAGGGATTATTTGAGCATTAAACCCTTGTTATGGAAGTTCTCTTTCCAGAAAAAAAAAATTATAGTACTCACTATTTTAATTAACTATTGTTATAATTTATTAAATTTTAAATTTTTTTGATGATGTTTTAATTTCATCATGAATATTATTTAAATTATCAACTACTGATTGTAATGTAACACAATTTATTTTATAATTTCATGTTATTTTTAATTATTACTATAGTTATAAATTAATTTAAAAACAACTTAATTGAATTTTAGTTATTATATTTATCATATGTAGTAATTTCCTTTCAACTATTTTAAAAAACATATGTTGGATTTTTATTACTTTAGTTTTTTAAACTTTACATTTTATTTTTAAGTTTGTTTGATATATTAGTTTAGGTTATGTATTTAACACTATATTGAAGTCAACAAATTTAGTATATCATATTGATAATTCAAGAAGTTTTCAACTTATGATAATGTTTATAATTAACAACATGTTTAATTTAATTAATTAAATATATTATGTGGAAATATGAAGAGTTAGGAGTTCCAAAATTTTATCTTTAAAATGATAATGGTTTACATCCAATATTATATTAAAACTAATAAATTAAGTAAAATATGTTAAAAGTAAAAAAAAAAACATAACTTTATAAGTAGAAGTAAAGATATTATTTTAATATTGAAATTTAGTTTATATATGATTACAATTTAGGTTTGATATTTATTTAACCTTATTAACCAACTTATAATTATTATTAGAAAGAAATTTGACATGGGAGATTCAAATGAATGTGGTGGAAGAAAAAATACATTAGAGTTTTAAATGAATGTGGTGAATGGAAAAATATTTCCTTTATAATATAGTATGATATATATATATATATATATATATATATATATATATATATATATATATATATATATATATATATATATATATATATATATATATGGTAGCCATATTGATTAAATTTTGGAACTAGAAAAATTTAGGAATCAACAAAAGAATGAAAGAAAAGATATTTGGTTATTTGCCAAAAGAAGACACATCCCTTTATTACCTCTAAAGAAAACTTTATGTCATCGAAGAAAAAAGAATATTTCAATACCATTTTTATAAAATGTTGCTCATAATTCAGGATAATATATGAATATATTATTCTCTATTTTGTAATTAGGAATATATTTTTATTCTCCATATTTTGTAATTAGGATTGAGAAAAAGAGAATTCAATTTTATCTTTTTTGGTGGGAGATTCCTTATTTTTCCTGTAGAGCTAGTTTTTCGTCCGCTATCTAGGCCGACGTTCATTTTAAGACTTTCACTAAGGTTATGTTTGGCGCGCCAAAACTAGCTTATTTTTTGAGCTTTTTTATATTGTCGTGTTTGGTAAGCCAAAAATTAGCTTATAAGCCGACTTATTGAAAAGCTACTTGGACAAGCTTTTTAGGAGCTTTTTAAAAAAAATTTCAAATACACCCCTTGATTAATTATAGAAACATATATTCTTACATGTCCTTTTATGTAATTTTATATATTTCAGCTAGCTTTTCAGCTAGTTTTACCAAACGTTATTTTTTTATCAGCTAGCTTTTCAGCTATCAGCTAACTTTTTATTTAACATGTAGCTTTTCAGCTATCAGCTAGCTTTTCAGCTAACAGCCAGCTTTTCAGCTAGTACGCCAAACATAGCCTAAGGCACCAAAAATACATATTTTGTCTTATCGACATTGGTGTCACTCCAAATTCAATACATGCCAAACATTTTATTGTAATGTTATGTCATCATGTTACATCATAAATAATAAACGACTCTAACTGTTTAGTTTTTCCATATTTTTTAGTAAATATCCTTCATCTTTTTGTATCCTTGAGTTAACCGAGCAACACCTGACATCTCCCTTAGGCTCGCAAGTGATTAAACCCTTCTAGTTGCATGTGATTATTCATTCAAAGAAACTTCATTCATGATCCGATCTATATGAAGCCCAACAATTTTTCTATCCCTCATTGACGAACAAACCAAAGTTGGAATCTATCCTCGTAAAATGTAGTTTAAGGTTTGAATACAGAATTTAGAAACCTTTTTTCCCTTGATTTTGTTGTCATCAACTAAGCTTCCGTCCATGTTATCCTTTAGTCATAAGCATGATTTGATAACATCTCCATCAATATTGCAATTAGATCTCATAGCCTTCGTGGGTTTATACTATTTGATTTTAGCTCTCAATTAATGCAAGGTAAAGATTGACATCTAAAAAAGGCTAGAGATTTTATTGACACTTAAAAGTGTATATTACAATAAGGAGGAAAGGGATATATAACTAACAGCAAGAGAAACATATTTAAATAAAAAAATCATTCTAGACCTAAGTTGATAATGAAAATATACTAAATATATGGTGACTCTCCCCTCAAACTCAAAATGTTACAACGATAAGCATTCTCAGTGTTTTAGACAAGAAACGAAAGCATGAAGCAAAGTGTCTTTTAGTAAAAATACCATCAATTATCAACATTTTGTAAAGAATAAGGAACATAAGGCAACAAAATTATTCAAAGTTGAAGATGAAGATTAGTTGAATAACATTGGGAAATCTCCAGAAAAACCCTAAAATTTTAGTCTAATTTATGAAAAAGTCATGAACTAATTTTTGTTTACGGAAAAGTACAGAATACCGGCTAAAACTTCGAAAAAACTCTTTTTGGCCGGTTTTGTAGATTTAGGCAGTATTCTGTCATTTTTCGTTAATTTGCTCAAAATATTAAGACTTTTCTGAAAATTACCCGATAACCAAAATATTGAGATTTTTTTTAAAATTACTATGGAATTAATGGATATTATTATTAACAAATCATTTATAAACATAGTTTTTTTTAATTATAAACAAAGAAAATACATTTGTTGCTAATTTCTAAGAATAGAATGGTCGACATTGTACTTCTCTATTGTTTGTTGACCACTTCAAAGTCTCTATGTTCTTCCTATGTATCGTTGTGGGTCCATAGTGAGAAGTACTCTGTTAGGCATGACCAATACAAGAGTTGATAATATTTATTAATACACAACCAATAAGTGTCTAATTGTTATTAGGCATGATGCTATATGATCACGTGTTATTAGAAAATATCATTACACGAACATATAGATCTTTCATTATGTTCTTTAACCTAACTACCACCTAACCTCCAAACATTACCCGATAACAACCATAAAATTATACACATCTATCGAGAGTGAAAAGTAAACATTGAATGACAATTTAAATAGATAATAACCATTCACTTGTTTCCATATAAATTATCATTCACGGTGTATTTTTCACATTTTATAGATGTGTGTTAGCTAAGAATGTCAAAAGGTCTCGTGGGACCCCGTTCCCGTTGGGGCCCTATCCCATTTGGGGGATTTTTTTTAAAAAAATCGGGGGCGGGGGTGGGGGCGGGGGCAAGGTTAACCTCCCTTTTAATTTCGATGGCAGGGGGGGAGGTAGACAATCCCGTCCCGAAACCCCCATGGGGACCACGTTAATAAATTACACATATATGTACATATATTAATTATATAAATATAATAAACAATAACATGATTTTGAGCTTTCAAAGTTCATCAAAACACATGTTTTTAAGTTGTTAGTATAATGTTTTAAGATGTCATAACTTTTTTATTTTTAACATATAAAATTCTGCTATAAATAATTATTTGTTACCTAAAAAATAGTTTTTGTAGACTAAATAACAACTTCTTTTAGCCCAAAAAAGGCAGCCGAAAATCAATCGGGGGCGAAAGAACGAGGGCAGGGGCGGGGGGTAATAAGGGGGATTTGAGGGCCGGGGCAGGGGTAGGAAGGCTGAACATTTAGGGGACGGGGTCAAGGACGGGGGAACAAGGAAATTTCGGGGGTGGGGGTGGGGGATGCACTCCCCGTCCCGTTTTCCCCCATTGGCATCCCTAGTGTTAGTCGATGGTTGTTAACATGTAAGGTATGAATGTTGGTTTGTAGTTAGGTTAAACAACATAAGAGGAACACCAACAGTAGAGGAATGCAAACTAAGTTCATCTCACCATCATACCCACAACAATGCATAGGAAGAACGTAGAGAGTTTGAGTGGTCAACAAGCAATAGACTACTTAGACCACCAATTTATTCCTAGAAATTAGCAACAAATATATTTCCTTTTTTTTATAATAAAAATATTTTTTATGTTTATAAGTGATTTGTTAATAATAATATCCATTAATTTCATGGAAAATTTCCAAAAAAGTCTCAATATTTTGGTTATTATGATACTTTTGGAAAAGTCCCAAAATTTTGAGCAAACTAACAAAAAATGACAGAATACCGGCAAAATCTGTGAAACCGGACGAAAAGGGTTTTTTTTTTTTTTTTTTTTTTTAAAGTTTTAACCGGTATTCTGTGTTTTTCTGTAAATAAAATTTAGTTTGAGACTTTTTCATAAATTGGACTAAAATTTTAGGACTTTTCTGAAGATTTCCCAATAGCATTTAATATTAATATGATTGGTCCTTTAGTGAAAAAACAAAATTTTGAGAGATATTGATTTCACTTTTATTATCACAATGTAGTAGAGTAGGACAAGAAACATAAATTCACATCTTCGCAAGTAACCAACTCAACTAAACAATCCCACAAAGTAGTTAATGTCATTTAATAACACTCTGTTGCTATGAACGATCATGAAACAATATCATATTTCTTACTCTTTCATGAAATATGATAACTACCAATAAAATCGATTAATTTACTTATGATTTGCATTGTTATCATCCCAATAACATCACTGTAAGCTTGTAGCTCGAAAAAAAAAATGAAAACAATAGACTCTAAAACTAACTGTCTGACAAATATATAAGAATGAGAAGAATTGCAGCCCAATAATGTTAGTATGGTAAATGGAAACTAACAACCACAATACCACATAAAAGACATGCATTATGAATGGACGAGTAACTATAAGATAAACCAAATAGCCAATAATTTTATTGTACAAGCTATGATCACAAAAAACACTATCAGATGGTGAGTAAGAGCATTGGTTTTAAGAGTGGTATCAGTAATATTGTTGTCAGTAAGGTGTACATATTCAAACAAATTGAATATATACTTTGAATATAATAAATAACCTTTTGGGAATAGGAAGTTTTAGAAAGTAATGTAGTATCTCCTAAGTTTTTTATTACACAAAGATGAATCAGATCATGCTTTAAGATTCTATACCAACATAATAATCACATATGCTTTCTTATCTACATACAAGGATAAGATGATTTGACGTGCACTTTTACATTTGGTAAAATAAATCACGATTAGTAACAAAAGATATGAAAGATACATAATAGCTATGTCAAATTATTGGATTCACAACAAGATCATATCATATCAAAACACCGAAACAGCTTTAAAGAAGACCTAGTCTAATCCCAAAGTCAAATCACCATGTAAAAATTATCTGATCGGTACATGAGGTTTAGAAATCATATCTTGAAGTGCACATCCTTTAATTTAGTGTAGAGATCGTTAATTGCAAGGGATCAAAGTAGCTCCCATATACCCCTATCCATACACGAACAATTTTAATCACCAAGAAATGAGTGCTAGCTGTCAATGGTCATAATTATTCCATATACTTAGGTTTCGATCAAGTTCCACCCAAGATTGCATATTTCTCACATTAATAATCATAAAAAAAGAATTGGTTGATGACATGCACTAACCTTTAGGTAAATTCATTTTTTTAAAAGACTAACATGTTATTGAGAAAATTACAAAAATAACCAAATTCCTTAATTACTTTGCAAAAGATAGTCCAAAAAAAAAAAAAAACAAATTACAAATCTAGCCACAAAAATCGCAGATGGATTAGGGCCATCTGTGAACGTGTGAGTTCATCTGCGAATATACAAGCAGTTAAAGCAGGCTCGTGCAGTGGTGAGTTGTACGCTCGAAGATGGACCTACCCATCTGTGACCATCTGGTATTTTAGCTTTTTCAGGGTGTAAATGCCTTAATTTTTTTTAGAATGCTCATTTTTCTTGATTTTTGTTTGGGAAAACTCTCTCTAAGGGAGCTATGGATGCTCGTATGTACTCTCCCGAAAACATGGTAAGATCTTTACTAATTTTGTGTTGTAATCATCATTTATCTTGTTTAGGGTATATTTGTTTATGGGTTATCTGGAAAAGATATGAAAAAAAAAACATAAATCAAAGGTGTCGATTTTTGTATATTTATGAGTTATATTCGATATTTAGAGCATTTCATAAGTAGCCTTGTGGTTTTGAGATGATTTCTTTCTTGGTATTGTTAGTATATTGCAGATTTGTGATTATACAAGTATGTGATACGTAAATCATGCATTGCGAGGTTGTATATTTGGTTTTCTTACATAATATTGGTAGTAAACTGATTTTTGATGCTAGTTTTATGCAAATATGTTATAGAAATTGGATAATAATATTATTTCTGTTATAAAATTGATTTCTAATGCATCTTGAAGTTGTACCTTTGCATTTGTGAGGTTGTACATTCGATTTTCATACTTTATATTTGTAATTAACTGATTTTTGATGCAAGTGCAAGTATTATGGTTCCTTAGTGGGATGTTGATAGGGTATAAATATAGTTTTATTGAAATTACAGTTATTAGAATACTTCATTTTTATCGCAATATTAATAATTAAATATTTTATCAACATTGTGCAGGTTTATATATCGGTTTATTTATATCCAAATCATCGTTTGTTTGGTGAATTACGAATGGAGTCAATGGAAGTCCATTTGTATGATAGTTTGGTTAGCAGTGCTTATAATATACTTGAGTCAAATGAAACATTTACCAAGTTTGAGGCACGAGTGGCAAAACTTTTAGAGAAAATTAATTATTGAGAGATGAGGAACATTCGAAGGACACCATTGAAAATGACATTTACTCATTGAAAATGACATTTACTCTCGAAGGTAATGTTCCCCAGCAAAGCATCCACTTGGGAGATTGTGATGAATTTGTTTGTATGTTTAAGGAGCAACTAGTATCATGACAACCAATAAGTTTACTTACAGACACTAAAAAGGCAACTATGGAGTTTCGTCAAAGGATGACAAAAATCTATTAGGGATCGCCTGTTGGTCCTATGTAGTTGCATGTGATATGTATGCAACTAAATGTTTGATTTATAATCTAACAATGATTACACACTGTTAATTTTCGTTACAACTTAAAACACAACCAATAGAGCTAATGCTTATAACTTATACACAATAATTGCCAATAACAAGACCCAACTACAAAATAAGCTTATCTTCAACTTCTTATTTACATATTCAAAGTGTTTACTCGACTTGGCCAACATAGTTATTATCAAAGAAGATTGGTTCGTCGCTTCATCAACCTAATAGATACACCCGCATTGTGGTCCTTGTGAAATAAAGATAGATAAGAAGATAAATTTATGTGGAATTAATAATAAAAAAACTCAAATATTAAGTAACTAAAAATCATGATACCATTTTTGGGCAAGCATAAAATAATCTTCCAGGACTTTTGGGGGTCCCCGATATCCTTATAATTCGTTCACCTACACAAATGCAGTATGTCGTTCGCCTGATTTATTCGATCAAATATCAATAACTTCACAAATAAATTAAATTGATTGGGTATTACACATTTATACCAAATGTAAATGCAGACAAGTACAATGCATTGTCTTGTCAATCAATAAATTTTGTTTATGGTTTGATTATGAAATCATTACGTTTGACTATGAATTGTTCGTGTTCAACTATGAAGTATAGACAAGTGCAATGCATTGTCTTGTCAATCGGTAAAGTTTGTTTATGGTTTGACTATGAAATCATCACGTTTGACTATGAATTCTTCTTGTTGAACTATAAAGTACAGACAAGTACAATGCCTTGTCTTGTCAATCAGTAAAGGTTATTTATGGTTTGACTGTGAAATCATCACGTTTGACTATGAATTTCTCATGTTGAACTATGAAGCGTAGACAAGTACAATGACTTTTCTTGATAATCAGTAAAATTTGTTTATGGTTTGACTATGAAATCAACAAGTTTGACTATGAATTAATCCAATTTCAGTACCAACTATTGTATATTTATAAACGGGTTCCTAAGATTTTTATAATCCACTTTCATTTCATGTGAAAATGAGTTCTTATAATGAAGTTTACCAAAAAAAAAACTTTTGCGACCTATCAATATTCTTTCATAATCTTGAAAGAACAATTCCTAATACCTTCACATTCATCAAGAAAAAAACGGTCGACCGCTTTCAATTCTGTTTTGTAGCTTTAGGTTGCATGGTATGTTATCTTTATTTTATTGAATTAATTAACAGTTGTAGGTAATGTACCTCCTCAAGTTTTTTAATATGACTAATACAAGTATCCTTTATTTATACGCAGACTCATAGTTTCCTCAGGTGCATGATACCATTAATATTTGTGGGTTATGTACCCCTAATTTGGAACAATCTGACAACAATGTACTTTGCGATGGCATTGGATGGAAACCATGAACCCATACTCTTAGCGTTTGGTTTGGGAACCATAGAGTGTGAGGAATCTTGGACATGGTTCATAAGGAGGTTAACAAAATGTTTAGGTCATAGTACAGAGGTTGGTTTCATAAGCCACCTAAGTGATAAAATAGACTATGCCCTTAGGAGAGTCTACCCACATTCGTATCATGGGTATTGTCCTAAAGATATAGCTTGGAAAATACGAGATTCTATCGGACATAATACCATTGTCAAAAATTTGTTCTGGAAGTCATGCAGTGCATATAGTGTGAATGAATTTTACTTGTGTTTGGAAAGCTTTCAAAGTGCATGTAATGGTAATCCACTTGTCTGGGTTGACAACATAGTCATTGAAAAATAGGCACGAATATTTTTTTTCCTAAAGTATGTTACTATGTTAAATCTATTGATATTCACGTAGCTATAAATACTTTATCCACTTACAGATATGAGTTACCTATAACAACAACCATCAAGTTAATCCATCAGTCGATTGTGCTCCCCACAGAGAACTACTCGGTCTGATGAACTGCTTACCTAGAAGCTCCTGCAGCTGATATGAGAGCTCTTACATCTTAAGTGGTTCTAAGTGGTATGATGCCTTGGCAATCGGAGTCGAACCTTGCACAAGATCAATGTTGCACTCTACCTTCCTCTCAGGAGGCACACCGGGTAACTCCTCCGAGAACACATCCACAAACTCCTTGACAACTAGAACCTCTGAAACTGAAATCTGATACCCAACCTGAGTATCAACCACATAAGCCAAATAACCTACACACCTGTGCTGAATATACTAATGAGCCTTAGTTGTCCAAAAAACCCGGAACTAACCCTGGTGCCCTTTCCATAGATAACCAGTTCTCCCCCATTTGGGGTTCGAACTACTACTTGTTGGCCCTTGAAATCAATAATGGCACCAAACCTATTTAATCGGTCCGTACCTACTATCATGCATACATCCCCCATAGGGATATAGATCAAATCAATCGGATATGGCACCACGAAGATCTCCAATACACAACCTTGATACACTACAGATGCAGAAACCCCGTGTTCGTTAGTGATGGACACTCGCAACGGACACTCTAACTCCCCAATAGGCATATCAAACTCCCTACTGAATGATCGAGATACAAAGGACGAACTCACGGCCGAGTTAAATAATACAAGAGTAGGCAAAGAGTTCACTAAGAACGTACCTATTATGAGCAAATACATGAGCATAACATAAAAACATAATCAACATAATAATAAATAGAAACATACCAATCATGACGTTTAGTGCTGACCTGGCCTCCTCTGCCGTGAGCTAGAAAGCGTGACCTCGACCCCTCGGGGGCTCCGCCCTGCCCTGACTCCCATCTGTGATCCTCAGAGTAGTCGAAGATGTAGTATGTGTCGGCCTAGCAGCAAGAGAGGGACAGTTGGTCTTCACATGACCAACCAGGTCGCAATGATAATAAATCTTGGAGCTAAGTGTTGGGGACTGATGGTGGAAATTTGTCGCCATATGGCCTTGCCGACCACAATTACGGCACCCAGAAGAAGATCGGCAAGCACCCTCATGAACCTTGCCACACTTCCCACAAGTGCGTCCCTTCCGACCCCAAGATCTTAAATTAGCGGCCTTAAAACGCTTTAGCGTAGGCTGCGACTGGGTCAGGGTCGGTCTCTGCTCCTTCATTTAGAGCTTAATCTCAATCTCATGCCACATGGAGGCCTTCTGCAACTCCAACAATGAACCATAACGCTAAGTGGAAAAAAACTACCTGATGTCCATCTTGAGCATGCTCAAGTAATGGGTCATTTGATCTTTCTCAGAAGCAGCAAACTCAGGAAAAAATGGCCCTCTCCGTGAATATCTAGGTGATCTCTATCACTGACTCCGTCCCCTATCTCAAATCCAAGTACTCCTGAGCCAACCTCTCACTTTCCACCAGCAGAACATATCTAGAATGAAACATCTCCGAGAACTACTCCCAAGTCACTGCAGTCCTCTGCTCAGGAGAATACGAGCTAGTAACAAGTCTCCACCAATCCTTCACTTCGGACCTCAGAAGGTTCAGAGCGCACCTGAACTTCTAGTCAGCTGGGCAAGAGCAAGTGAAGAAGCACCCCTCAATGTCAAACAATCACCTCATGGCTATGATCAGATTCTGAACTCCGTTAAAAGTCGGGGGCTTCATATTGTCGAAGTCCCGATACTGTAAAATCCTCCCAGCACCAACCCCAGTAGCAGCAACGGTTGCAGTGGTTACAACAGCATCAACCTCAGAGAGGGCATCGTATCGTTCATCAATGTACTCCACCATGGCAGCCTTAATAGACCCAAAAATCTCTGGAAATGTGCCTGAAAGTGAGCAACAACCTCCTCTTGAAGGATCTCCCTAATCCTGTCCTCGGACACAAAAGACCCATTCCGGCCACCTATCCCTGTTCCTGATCCGGATCTTGCCTCGAAACATCATGTCATCACCATACTAAAAATAACTAGGGAGATGTCAGATAACACGTAAATCATACACAGGTAACCAACTCCCATTAAAGCCCTAGGGTTTGTGACTTCCCTAATACGCGTACGGGTCATGTGTTTCTAGTAGTACGTGTCCATACTACCTTCCACACCTACCCGTATTATCCTAGCGGATCATCACAACAACCCTAACAATACATACTAGCATACGCAAACACTCAATCCTCACTTCCTAGAGGAAGGCTAAACATTACAAAACTAGTCGACTGACCCCCACACAACACATTCATTAAACTTCCACCAACCCTGTAGCACTCATGTATGCTAATCATACGTAACACTAGATCTTATAGAGAGTCAAATACTTGATTATACCCTAAGCCCTTCATCAAACAAGAACAGGAAATAAGGCCAAACCAAACATTCTCAGGCAATAGAATCTTCGTTATGTACAATTATGATGCATACACTAAGCAACTATAGTAATGATGTCAATTTTATATAAGTAAAACCTTAGGCTACCAGGCATCATATAATCAGGCAACTCTATCATGCAATTCCTAAATATCCCTAGACTATCACTAGCATGTTGTTCTAACATATCACAAGATCAAATAACAGTGTGGTAATTTGGGGTCCACTTACTGGCTCCGACTGATCGTACACATCGCATCCTCTTGGATTTTTTGAAAACAATTTGGAAATTATTTTTTTAAAATCTTTTTTCTTAGTTTGAGACTGGATTCACATGAGTGTTTCCCCAATTCACTCAAACCAAGGCTCTGATACCAACTTGTAACGTACATAAAAATCATGATAAATTTAAACTTTTTAAATACAACCCCAAAACATAAAGTGTTTACAAAATAGTTTTTAAAACATTTCCATCATCAGAGTTTCCCAAAATCATAGATCATAAATAAAGGATGTGTATGATCACACATTTGCCTTCCCACAGTCGTCTGAAGTACCTGAAACATAACCTAAAATTGTAAGTCAACACTTAGTGACTTCCCCCAAAGTACCAACACCTAAATAATAACATATACAACAACATGCAATAAGTCCACAGCTAAAAGACCGGATTACCCCTAAGCCGCCAACATAAGTCTAGCTTACCATCGGGGCCCATAACTTATGTTTGGCTTGCTCACTGACCAGATCAGTCATGGGACGGAAATACCATCAATCCCTCAGTATGAGTCTAGCATACAACTCGGACCTCATCTCGTATCTGGAATGATCATGAGCCCTCAGTATGAGTTTGGCATGCCCTACCTGGCCCTCAACTTATATTTGGAATGCTCCAGGGTTTGTTGGCTACCGCACGAAGTAGTACAACCTCAACCCAACACATATGTCGATATATAACAGATAATAAACATATACAAATAATCATGCAAACAAATTCACAAGTAGTCCAATAGATCTACCAGACTAGCATATCAGTAACTAGCATAATCATGTATATCTATTCCATACTCAGTATATCAGTGAATATCAACTAATGGGTCGGCCTTGGTGCCTTCGACACACAAGTACAGTGATGAAAACTCACCTCAAAGACTGAACAGTATCTGATGAGGCCCCGACTCCGAATCTCAGCTCAAAATGTCACCTATCCACCCAAATGACCAATCAAAATCCCAAAATACCCTTAAGATCAAATTTGGCCAAAGTCAAAGTCAAACCGGTCAAACCAACTAAGTCAGCTGAGTCAACCCATTCGAGTCAACTCAACCGAATTGACCCGGTATGAGTACACGGTGCGTACACCGAAGGTGCGCTGGGCATACCCAAGTCCTCGCATGTTGACCACCATTGGGGTGGTTGACCTCGTACACAGAGTGTACTCCAAGTATGCAGGGCATACTCCCAGGAACTTCAAAACTCATTAAGTTCTTAATAGCTTAAGTACTTACGTCCATATTTCAGATCCCATGGCTAAAATACACTCAAGAGTCATAAACTTTCCAACTTTATGACTTTGCATGCCCATTAAATGCTTAACTCAACTTTATAGTCCATTAAGACATTCTACAAGATGCATGGAGCAAAACCAACCATTTTAAACCGGTTTTTATGACTCAAGACCCTCCCAAGGGTCTGAAAGGACAGCTTAATGGGTCAAGAACATGCGTTGTTCATGAAACACCATATTTGGGACAAAAAGAACCTAAAACTAACCCAAAACAAGATATACAAGAAAGAACACCAAGTTCAGAACTTGATAACTCAAAATGGTACCAAAAGGTGGTGTGATTCTAGATCTAGAGAGCTTCACTCCTTCAAGGTGGTCTTCTCTTCCTTCCCTCTTCTTAAAAAGCACCAAAACACACACAAGCTTAGAAATGGCTCCTCAAGAGGATACTAGGGTTGAAAACACGTATGAGAGGGTGGAGGCTAATAAGGTTAGGGAAATAAGACTATAATGGGGTTTAAATATGAGCCAAACCCTAAAAATTAGGGTTTGCATGTTAGGCACGTATGTCCCACGTACCTAAGGTGCGCCTTAGTATGTTAAGCATACACACGTACGCATGGCATACTCCCAAGCCCCCCAAATTACAAAATTTCCACTAGGGCTTCCTATGCACACTTCCTTCTACTTAGGGACCCAAAATTCAACATAATAAAATTATAGGGTTAAATTTAGAAGTACCTTATCATCGGGATGTTACATCGTGTCTATCCCAAGTACTTTTGTACTATCGTGCTTATCCTAAGTACTTTTGTAATGTTGTGCTTGTTGTGCCTATCCCAAGTACTTTGTACTGTCATGCTTAGTCCAAGTAATTTTGTATTGTTGTTCCTATCCCATGTACTTTTGTATTGTTGTGCTTATTCCAAGTACTTTTGTACTGTTGTGCTTATCCGAAGTAGTATTGTAATGTTGTGCTTGTCATTCGTATCCTAAGTAATAATGTACTGTCATGTTGTCGTGTTTATCCAAATTGTTATTATACCGCCACGCCTAATAACCTAGGAAGTGTAGGTGTCTGCTGATAAATGTCCTTTAAGAAAGATCCCTCGAGATCATGTTAGGATTAGTAAGTGAGAATAACAGGAATGGGGTAATTGGTTTATTTGAATCCCGAAGAATATATAATTAAAGATTCCTAACTAGGTTTCCTAACCTGTCCCACTCAGTTTCCTTATATCACAGGTAGTGATATGAAGATATTTATAGATAATGTAATTACCTGTTGAGCTTTTCAAGGAGATGTAGTTCGTTAGTTTATTGAGACTTTGTAAGTCTCCGCTTATGCTTATGTTTCTCGTATTAGTTATGAAATCTCGAGTTTTGAAAATATAAATGAAAAACATTTTTTCTCGAATTCCTTGATTTGATATTATATCGTATCAAGCATATTTTGGGACCAATTTCGCAATAAATAATGCTTTAAATAAGCATAAACACAAAAAAAAAAGTTTAAAAAGGCCATGAAAATGGGTATGTCACATTGAAGAAACATACTTAAATGTCTTCCAAAACCATAAAACTATTTTGAAAAATGTATGCTTGGTCATTATACATATAAAACTTAGGTAAATCTATAATGCAAAAACAAAAACCTATTATCCTCAATGTTTTATACAATTTTGAGAAGACAAATATCAAAATCTAGAAAATATATACATGTTATCTATGTATTTTGTGTTTTACTTGGGGTAGACCAAGACATGGGAAAGCCTTAGTGTGATTTAAAGCTTGTGCCAATGGGCATGAAAACAAGGTTTATACTTGACTATGAACTTGAAATTGTAACATCCATAAAAATCATGTCAAATTTAAACTTTTTAAAACATTTCAAAACCAATGATTACTACAAAACTTGTTTTCAAAATAGTATAATGTTAGAGTATCCCCATAATCAAATCATGAAAAACATAAGGAGATGCACGATCACGCCTTCGCTTTCCCACGATCATCAGAAGTACCTGAAACAACAATCGATAAATGTAAGCTCGAAGGCTTAGTGAGTTACCCCCAAAAAACCAACACCATAAAACATATCAATAACATACAAGCAAACAACATGCATAATGAGCCTTCAGCCTGACTGGACCGCCTCGCAGGCCTTCAACCTATCTGGACCGCTCTTCGAGCCTTCGGCACGTCTGGACCGCATCGCAGGGCCTACAACCTATCCGGACCACTCGTTGAGCCTCCGGCCTGACTGAACCCCTTGCAGGGCCTTCAATCTATCCGAACCGCCCTGGGTATGTCAGCATTCAGCACAAAGCAGGACCGCCTCAACCCAACCCCGAATCAAACAAACATGTGCACATAATATCATACGCTAGCATATATAACAGTCAAACCGATCTAACATATCACTAATCATAGTAACATCCTATAACTAGGATACAAACCTAACCGGTCACTAACATAGCATCATCCTATATACCAGGATACTGACCTAACCAGGTCACTAAGCATACCACCATCCTAATTACAAGGATGTTAATCAATAAGCATATCATGCAATAAACCAGGATACAAATTCGATGAGGTCCGATATTGGTGCCTTCGACCCTGTTAGTATAGTGAGGACAACTCACCTCACACTGCTGAAGTCCCATGGATAAAACTCTAGCTGCTGGAGGACAGGTTCTCGAACTGTTAGTATCAAACAATACCCAATTAATAATAGGCTTCCAATACATAACCACAAGTCCATGCTTGGGGGTAAAAGACTAATTTACCCCCAACCTAGCTTGATTCAAGCCCAAGGCCCAACTCACACTCTAAAGGCCCAAAAGTCAAGTAATGGGCTAAAGCCCAAAATAGGCCCAATTTTCCAAATTGGGCCCAGACCTCTACATGGTCTTTCCTTAACGCCCATCCATTTATTCTAGTCCAAACTCTTGGTATTCCAATGGCCCAAAATCTCTTAATCATCAAGCCCGAGTTATGGCCCACCTATGGCCAAATTTTCCAAATTTGGCCCAAGTCCTTCACATGGGCCTTACCCTAAAGCCCATACAAATATTTATGTCCATTTACTTATTATTGGAAAGCCCATCAATAGCCCAATCACCAAAGCCCAAAAGAAAGGCCCAACTCAAGGCCCAAGTGAGATTAGGGTTGTCACATGAAATAACAATTAGGATTAAGTGTTCTTACTTAAACCATTAAGGACTTAATCCATTAGGTCCAATATTGCATTAGGTTAATTGCAAATGATTATTAATTAATATTTTAAGTTTAATAAATAATTTCCGTGCGGGTCCTGATAAATCCCCAAAATTAGGGTTTCATTACATTAGGATTTTCGAAACCCTAATTAGGGTTTCCAGCCCAAATACTAGTCTGTGACATCCCCATTTTTCACGGACAAAAAAAGACTAATTTTGTTTATGCTTTGTTTAAAAATCAGAGTAACATGTTTAAATAAAATTGTTGCGGAATTTGTTCCCAAAACAAAATATGATAAATAAAATTTATCAAATCATTCCTTAAAGAAATGTGTTTTCATATATAACAAAACTCGGGATGTCATGTTATGATACAGACCAAAAGCATAAACGGCACATTATAAGCCTTACAACAGTTAAACAGTTATATACAACTACTGGCCTATAAACAAAATATCTTCACAAGTTGTCCAACTTATGCTCTCGCGTCACTACCTATAATAAAAATAAAACTGAGTGGGTGAGGCTCCCAAGCCTGGTGAGCATATAGGGTTTTCAACCCACAATAAATAATTATATTTAATTTTCACCATCCAACAATAACCCGATTACCCATTCCCGTTATCCTCACTTTACGTCCCTAAAATAACAACTATCACGAGGGACCTAGTCTAGGATTTTTCATCGGGATGGACATTACTGCAAAGGGGTTTCCTCAACAATAGATGTCCTAATGGCAACCATGAGGGGGATAGAGTACATCGGTGAACACATCGTTCTCAACACCTACAAGTTATGAGCCTACCGGCATTCCACTGGACTCTCTAGAAAGAGTCTGTGGTCGTCATCCATACTCCGCTAGATGACTAAGTCAACAACAACATCAAGACCTCTCATCAATTTATCACACGTCAACTATCTACCCATGTTCTAACCTAACAAATTCTGTAGATAACAATATATATATATATATATATATATATATATATATATATATATATATATATATATATATATAAACGTACATTCATATATAACTTAAAACTTGATGAGATATTCATTCAATACACATTCCAAATAAACAGATCATATATATATATATATATATATATATATATATATATATATACATAGCACGTACTCTATTATGAGATACTTCATAGTTATGTGTTACAAGAAAAGGGAAGATACCCTCTCTCAAAACATATACTTGATACATACAACAATACTTGTATTAAAAATCATGTTTTATGAAAGAGACTATGCACTCACTTGATAAGACGATGCTCGGACAGCACTACGACTCTTAAAGTGGTATTCTTCGGTGAAACTGTGATATCTTCACACGACGGGCTTCTCACGGGTAGAGCTTCGGCTGGAAACTCTTTTCTTCTTGGGATCTTTGGGGCTTCAGGACTCGCTTCGGGGCTTCAGGACTCGCTTCGGGTCTCAGGATGATACTGGGGCTTCGGGGGTACTTCAAGACAGCTAGAGTGAGTATCAGGAGTGAGAGAGTGGGGAATTAGCAACCATGGACGACTGCCCTTCAACTTCTATTTATGGGGATGAAACTTGATGCTCACATCGTGAGCCACAACTGCTCACATCGTGAGCTCGATATCATGGCTTCGCCATCAGGCCACTTTCCCTGGAAGACGTCCATCACCTGCTCATGTCGTGAACACTGTGCTCACGTCGTGAGTTCTGACACAGGGGTTGAAGTTCGTGCCCTGAACTTTATAGATTCATATCTTTCGCATACGAGCCCCGTTTTTGACGTTCTTTATATCCGTGCGTAGGTGAGATTATGCTCTACAACTTTCATTTAGACTTCGTCTTCTAATTTTGGTTTTATTGTTTTATTATATTATTTTTTAGTAGGCCGGGACAGGAAAACTCTGTTAGAAATTCATAACTTCTTCATCTAACGTCCGTTTTCGTCTGTCTTTTCAATGTTGGATTACTATCGACGAGATCTTCAATTCTCATTTAGATTGTTTCGGCAAGAAATCACTCGATCTCATATTCGAAATTTGGGCTGCATACTGCTAAGTTGAAACTTAGAAAAATCATAACTTCCTCATGCCTAGTCAGATTTAGATGTTCTTTTTATGCACGTTCTCGGTTTAACTTATTCTACGACTTTCATTTAGATCACTAAGGCTAAATATCGCCCTAACGTAAATTCATGATTTACATCACACAATGTCGTACCGGTTCTGTCGCGAAACTTCGACAGGTCATAACTTCTTCGTTATGTAACGACCCAATTTTCAAGGCCAAAAATTTTATTTTTGAATTAACGCATTTAATAAGCATTTGACCAAATCATTGTCAATAAAACATTCCATTACAAAATCATAATGTTATATTTCAAACCATAACATCATAAGTATTGAAAATCAGAGTACAGTCCCAAAAACTTCTTGCGGAAACATGTATGTTTGTGATGCGCTGCTACACCGTCGGCTCTTTCCCCTTCAACGAAGAGGTACCTGAAACTAAAGAAACCAAAACTGTAAGCACAAAGCTTAGTGAGTTCCCCCATCATACCACATACCATACAATATCGTCGGTATCTTTCAACCGGTAACCTTAATCAGTATCTTTCAACCGGTAACCTTCATCGGTATCTTTCAACCGGTAAACATCACCGGTATCTTTCAACCGGTAATCAACATCGGTATCTTTCAACCGGTAACCGGGGACTATTTCACCCCATACTACTAGCATACAATCAACATATATAAGCATACAGTCAGGCATATCCGGGTACCGACCTACCCTTGGGTCCTAAGGACCACTGTCAGGGAAACTAATCCCTACCATACGCATAACATACTACCCAAATAAACCATATAACCAATACATAACCAGACCAAGATAATTATCACAAAGACCATTATCTTTTAAATACCCCTTTTTGGTGGGCCGGCATTGTGGCCTTAGACCCACCCCTACTGGAAGGTAACTCACCTCAATGACGTGCAGTGTCTGAACTATCCTCGGCGCACAAGTCGACTCCCTACGACTCTTCGATCCCTACATGACAACCTTCAAGTCAACATACAACACACACAACCCTAAACAGGGTCAGTCCAAGTTCAGTCAAAGTCAACATTCAGTTGACCTAACTCGCCGAGTTGGTCTACCAACTCGTCGAGTCCATGCTTCTCTAATCCCACACAAAACCCCGGCTCCACTCGTCGAGTCTAGCAAAAACTCGACGGGTTCTCCTTCAATCATAACATCGGGACCATCTTCATCCGACTCGCCGAGTTCCTTCTTGAACTCGTCGAGTTCATCTCCAAATTAAGAACTTGTCCAGTCTATGACTCGCCGAGTTGTATGAACAACTCGTCGAGTCCATCTTTAAAGATTGGTTGATTGCTATGGACTCGGCGAGTCGGCTCATACCACTCGCCGAGTCCCATGGCTTCCAGGTCCCTTTTCGCGTCTAAACCCACAAGGGACTTCCTTCCTAACACTTATCCATTCACCAAAAGGGTTTGGTGCATAGTGGTCACCGACTCGTCGAGTGCCAAGAACAACTCGTCGAGTCCAACCTTGACCAATTCCATACAGTCGATTTAAATGAGGTCTAACACACCAAAACCATAGATCTGGCCTCCGAATGTTCATTTTATATGTAAAGCTCCAAACTTGATGCACATGCATGGGGTTTTTAGCTCAAAAATCCATATAAAGTGTCCTACAATGTGCATGGGGCTCTCATGGCCCTAAAGTTGGCACCTTTATGCCATGAGACCCCTCTTAAGGCCCAGATCTGAAGTCAAAACTCACTCAACACTTCCAAACCCAAAAAATGACTTAGAAACCCATGGATATCCCAATCTAAAGATGAATAAACACATAGATGAGTCAAAACAGGGGCATTATACCTTGAAGTTGTTGAAAATGAAGTAAGATCTCCAGATCTACAAGCCCCAACTCGATTTCCAAGCTCCTTTCTTCCTTCCAAGCTTTACAATCCACACAAGAACACCAAAAATGGCCTTAACTCACACACAAACCACTAGGGTTCGATATGAAGCTTTCAAGAGAGTGTTAGGGACAAGGGAGGCTGAGTTAAGTTGTTTATATAGGGTGCAAACCCTCAGATTTAGGGTTTCACTTAACCAGCACCTACTCGCCGAGTCAGTCTGTGGCAACCCAAAATTTTCTATCCTGTACAGTCAAACACTCATTTGAAAGTCAAACTCATTCCTGCTGTCATTTAGCAAAATTTGGAGTCTGTTTGAGCGTTCTGAGCCTTGTACACTTAAGGGATAAGTGTCAGGGCTTATCTGCTCGAGAAATAGCACAAAGAACAGACCTGGAACACCCTAAAAAGGAGTTCACGACCACCACCATGGAGTTTACGGCCGTAAACTCCATGTTGGCCGTAAACCCCCCTTATATGGTCAAGTTATGGCCGTTTGTTCATTCCTCCCAGTCCTTTGGCTAAAATCCTCTCAACTATCATCCCAATCTTCGTCCCCAATCTTCAAATCTCGTAAGTTCCTTGTCCTAACTAGTTGAAATCTTACATAAACTAGTGATCTTACATGATTTCATCCATGAAATCATTCCATTTGTGTAGATCTTCAAGTTTCACAAAGAACACCAAGAACACACACTAGTGTTCTTGGCCAAAATCGACCATTCAAGCTCCTAGATCGTAAGTACTCTTGTTCTAACTCGTTGTACACTAGGTTTAACATGTTTAGAGCCTAGAAATCATAAGGAAACACATGATTTAAGGAGTTTATGGTCAATGCATGTTCTTGGGCCGTAAACCCCTTTAAGTGGTGCAAATGGCATGCTAGTCCCCCCTTTGGCCTTGGACACTAACCTAGATCACCTCCTTGATGTATTAAGGACCTTAAACACCAAGTTTTGAGGGTTGAATGAGATTTTACGGCCAAGGATCCCCTCAAGGCCGTAAACTCCCTTAGGTGGTGCAAAGTTGACCTAATCATCTTACCAAGCCTTTGATCTTAGTCTAGAATTACACCATATTGAATTAGGGAGTTCAATCAACGAATTGGTACTTCATACCATGATTTTACGGCCGTAAACTCATGGGGAAGTGGTCCCCGGGCCGTAAACACCTATAAGGGCCATTCTTGGACCTTAAACCCACCTAGCCTCTTGTTTAAGCCTTGGAACACTTAACCACTTAAGACATAATAGCCTTAAGCCTCATTTGGAGACCCATTTGAGAGTTTACAGCCAGGAGTAAACTCCTCTGGGCCGTAAACTCCAATAAGACTAGTCCATTGACCATAAACTCGCTTAAAATGTCTTGCACTCCTTTTTTGCAACCCAATAGCCTCCTAACAATTTGACCAAACTGTTTTCCTCACATTAGGATGGTTATACTTGTCTAATTAGTGTTTAAATCACTAATTGTATATATATATATATATATATATATATATATATATATGTGTGTCTTTATATGTTATTAGGATCATTGTGTGTGTTTAAGTCTTCACTTGACACCAAGCACTTGTCTGACACTTCCATCCGATCCACTCACCGCAGGTGAGTTCATACCCCTTAATTAACCTTTTAAATGTTTTTAAATGATTTATTGGGGGATACAAGTTGAATCATACTAGTTATTATATCAATCACATGTGATTAATAACTAGCATACAAATGGATTTACTATACTTTTAGCTGTTTTACCAAACAGATTACTTCAAATGACTTTCTCAAACGTTTTTACATGTTAAAACTCTTTATCAAACTGCTTTACATACTGTATGTTTCCTTTCAAACTCTATTACACTTGTGTTTCAAACAAAGGTTTTCCTTTTACTTAAAACTGTCTTATCAAACAAAATACTTTCAAGTCGTTTTATAAACTGACATCAAGTCATCATTTCTGAGTATTAAACTTTTCAAAGGTTTTACAAAACTTCTTTTATACTTATATATTGTCAAATGCATGCCTATATATGTATAGTTATATAAGTAATGTTTAAAGGACTCAGGACGGCTAGCTTGCTTTATTTCCTTTTCCTCGTTGGGATGTGGCCTTAGATCACCGGTTATTCGTCCGAATGTCGTCTAAATATTAGTTATATATCATGTATACATATATAGACATAAAAGTTCAAATAGTCAGTTCAGTACCTTTGGGTAGCAAAGGTATACTTTCGGTTATACACGTACATTACTAGTAACTATAATAGGTATAGTTAGGAGATACTACTTACTATTCCAAGTACAAGGAATCACACAAGAGTCAGTTCATTCGTGAGTCTATACTAATACATTACATATCAAATGAATACGCTTACATGAATACGTTTACATAGATACGTTTACATAGATACACTCACATGGATACGTTTACATGAATACGTTTACATGAATACGTGTACAAGAATACGTTTACAAGAATACGTTTACATAGATACGCTTACATGAACACGTTTACATTAATACATTTATTAGATACTATTGCATAGAATCTGTTACAAACGTTTCGGGACTTACCATTCCACACCCAAAGTTGTTAGCTACAGTAGGGAAAAAGATCATCGACGGGTGTCTACGGTTGTACTATTCGGCGAGTTTCCACGCCGTGTATATCCTAGTGCAAAAGGATACATTTTTAGTTATTATATCATTTTCCTTCCTTTACTTTGTGACACATTCACATGAACGACGAGGTAGGATATATTTGATATAGATAAACTATTTTCCTTATTACCTTTATAGTGTGACTCATACACCTAAACAAAGAGGTAGACTATAACTTTTATAATAATAGTTAAACAAGGGAAAAATCGTCACATCTACAGTGATGCTTACTTACAAAGCAGTCGGGTCTTGGTAGAAGACTACTTTTATACTAGTAGGAAATATGGGATTTTCTAGGGTTTTCAAACGTTTACAATTACTTACAAACACTTTCGTACTTATACAAACTTTTCTTCAAACAGTTACAAGTCTTTCTTTACAGTTTTAAAAATCAAAGACACATTAATACTTACGAATTCACCATCTTTATTGCTGATACTCGCTTTCAAAATAACTTGTATTCCTAGGTCACAAATAGACAGGTACGACGACCAGGTTTTGTGAAGACGGAGCAGTCAAGACTCGTCTTTTATTTTGAACATTCATTATGTTGTTTATGATATGAAAGAACACACATGTATTTAAAATTATACTATTAATGCAATGGATGATGTTGTTGCTTGTTTACTACTTTACATTGTTGTGATACATTACATGACGTCCTCCGCCCCAGAACGTTTCTGCCGTTCTCGGTTTTGGGGTGTGACAGATTGGTATCAGAGCATTGTTTATAGTGAATTGAGTATATCAACCCATAAAAGATATACTAACTATAAATACAATGGGATTAAAAATACTCTGACCAAGAGTTTATACTTTTAAATAATAAAATATTTAACTAAGTATATGTGCCTGCATTCATACTAAAATCCGTGTCACAATGACAAGAACAAAAGTATTACGATTGTTGAATATCACAAGTAAGCTCCTGGAAGTGGCATAGCCAGATCAACTATGCTGGTCCGAGGAGTGATTAGCACATGCCCAAGAATGTTTGTAATGTGTCAACAAGTCTAAAAAATTAACAACACTACCACAATGAGAACATTATAACAGAACCTAAGTCTAAAATACTATAGGAGTATTTTGTGTTACTATAATTACTTACTTGAGAACTAAAAAGGATCTTCATTACTAAGTTGATAGTTGCTAAGTGGATACACTAAGGTTATATGTAACTAGGATTTCATAGACTTAGAATCTGTGAAATTTTTGCTTTACCCCTGTTCCTTGTGAATTTGGAGTTAGGGTCACTTTTTCGAATGCCTATCATGTTTTGATTACATATAACTAGTATGCACTTTACAAATAGTGATGTAACTAATGAAGATTATTTAATAATTGTCTAGTTAGTTCGTCTAATAACTATTTCCATACCCTAATTCTTGCGTAGATAACATGGCTGGACTCCATCCCCACGACAACCCCTACCTTCCAAACGAAGGCAATGCTGGATGGTTTAGAGAAGAACCCAAGAATGATCATCCAATCCCTTCGAATGATCACCATGCTGAATACCTTTCGGATGATGATAACTCCAAGCCCGAGGTTGATAACCTACCCCGGTAGGTCCCATTCCAAATCCTAACCCTCGTCCGGCTTTTCATGGCCCGACGCCTCCTGGGGTAGAATGCTTAGAAACATGGCGCGAAGAGTAAAATCAACCTATGTCATTTAATGGAGACCCAAGATTCTACAACGTAAACGAAGGGAGCTCAGCAGACAGAGTTCTACCAATCCTGGTCCATAGAGTTTCCCGAAACGAAATTCAAGGCATGACGGCTCTCCATCGTATCGAAGAGGTTAATGCCAATGCAATAATGCATACCATCCGCACCAATCGCCTTGAACACACTCATGAGAAATTTGACAGAAACCATGAGGCCCTGCTGCAAGCACTAGCTGAAACTCGAGCCGAAATCATAGAGCTCCGAGTACGCCAGAGGGTGTACGAAAGATACCTACTTGATATGGAACTCCAACTAGATGAACTAAGGGTTCACCATAGGGGTGACCGTCGCCAGTAGGAGATGCTTTACTTTACTTCTTTGTTTTAAAGAACCGTGTTCCTATCTATGTTATGTGTAGCACTTTTCTATGTGACTACCTTGTATTGTAAGTACTTTTAGTTAGGTCTTTATGCTGTCAAAGACTTATCCACTCCGTATATGATGTAAGACCTACTACAAGGTCAATTTTCCCGAACTTATTACATCTTAAACATCAATGATATTGTTAGTCGACTAACTGCTGTGTCACTCTTTGTTCAAATACTTTCATCATACTATCGTTGGAGTCTATCTGAAACCCACTCTAGTCAAGTTATTGGACTAGGGTAATTGAATTCCAAAATCATTTTCAAGCCTCTTTCAAAGGTTGGATCATATTATCCACCAACCAATAATACCTCGGCTTGAACGACAAACATCTTGAGACCATTCTACGAACTTACTTCTACTCTTTACTAGGACTGCATCATAGGGATGTAGGTCAAACCCTCGAGAACATACTTTTACTCTTTTCATGAATGACCAAAATTCATCTAGGTTCAATAGTAACATTTCTAAGTAATCTAGTAACGTTTACTGAGAATTCTAGTTCATTAAAAAGGATTCGCAAGAAGGTTATTATTATGATTTTCCTTGCTTATACATTCCCGAGTTATATATAACAAAGACCTGGTAGACAATAGAATGTGAGATTTCTAATTTAGTTTCTTTTCCTCGTTGGAATGTGGAACTAGAGTAGAATCAAACATTTTATTATCCGCCTAATCTTGATTATATCATAACGTGTATAAGCTAAGTTTTCATGTATAATAACTCATCTCTTAGTCAGAATCAAAATGATACAGGTTCAACCGTAATAGCTCACGAACCCCTTTTCTTTCGTATTACAGAATCATGTCGTCATCTAGAAATAGCCCACCGAGCAACGAAACCCCTATCCTTCATATCGACGCCGCTACATTACAAGCCGCGGTAACAGCTGCTGTGACAGTTTTCCTTGCACACATCAACTCTGACAACGCAAACAAGACTGGAAAAGGAGTCGACAATTCTGATTCTTGTATCGATCCGGGAAGCCAACAAATGACAACAGTCACGGACTCGCAAAGCCGTATAACCGAGAGGAACAAACAAAAGCGCCAAGCCCAAAAGGAGCGCAAGAGATCCCAAAGACTTGCCATGCAACAACAACAAGTGGCAACTCCTGCCATCCTAGCACCGATCAGACCATACGAAGGAAAACTTCCGAAGTGTAACAAGTGTAACTTCATCATAACGGGGTTTGTCATGAAATGCAATGCTACAATTGCCACAAGGTAGGGCACCATGTTCGTAGATGTGGAGCACCGGCACGACCCATTTCTCAAGTCCCTGACATCAGGATCAGTGGCGGAGCTTGAACAATTAATTTGGGGGGGGGGGGGGGGGGGCGAAAGTATCATAAACTAAAATTAACGTTCTTCCATAACAAATGCATATATGCATACATATGAACGGTTGTATATATGTATATGTTTGATCAAATGCATATATGCATATGTATAAACATACTCACATATACACACATCGAGATGGCTTTTAGGTTTCACAAAAAACCAATGGAAAAATGAATAATTTTATCATAAACAAATAGAAGTAACAACCTCCACAAAAATGGTAATAATACCAATTTGATACCTTGTTGGCGATTAGCTCTACATATTTCACATATAGTAGTCACCAATGGGAAAATGATGAAATCCATGCTTTCTTTCTACATCCACTATATCCAATCCTATTATTTGTCATCATATTAATTTTATTAAGAAAATTTCTTCAACTGGTAAAACACCATAAAAATATTAAGTTATCATATACACAATAACATACCACAAAATGTTGTAAATATTATCAGGGGAAAAAACATGTAGTTGAACTAGAAAAATGTACAAACCGCAAATCCAAGCTAAGGTTTGCATTGTTATCATATATAGCATAAAAAGCTACTTTTGTTATGCCAATATGAGCAAAGAATCAAATTCAAATAAGACATTTGTGCTGAGAATTTTAATCTTAACAAAAACATTAATTTTAAACATTAAATAAGTGTTAAATATGTATAGGTTTCTATGCATAAAATATTTGCAATTTTTAATTTTCCTTGATGAAAACAAAACATAAAATTATATGTGCATAAATTGACTATTAAACCTTAGACCGACACAAATTCATTGGTAATAAAAACTTAATTAACGATTAATCAAGCAATAGTAACATTATCAAACCCTAGATTGACGCCTAAACAGATCACAAAAACAAGCAATCGAAATTAGTTGATTCCCAAATCACAACAACAAGCAAACAGAGGAGCTCAGAACAATTCATTCAATAGAAATCAAATATCTGAGATTTTTGTATCCTAATTCTACCATTCCAGCGGAGAAGAGTTGATCAGATGAAGACAGAAACCGAAAGAACTGGAGAAGAAAGAACAGGAGCATCCGAGCCGAGCATACCTAATTTCCGGTGACCGGTAGACTGTGGATAGCTTCATAGTGCTGCTGCGGTGTCTAGGTGAAGGCGTGAGGCATTGACGTGAGGCATCCATCGAAAAAAGATGGGGGCGGAAGTTGTGGAACTACGAAGGGTTTAAGGACGATGAATTTTGACTTCTACTTTGCTTTGCCACTTGGTAATGGTTCGGACTATTGGAGAAATCAGGAGGGGCCAAGCCCAAATTTGACAATAGCAAGCTTATATCTATAAATTTTGAAGTTATACAGGCTACTTCTAACCAAAATTTCATGGGGGGGGCACAACCCCTCCTGGCCCTATAAATCATCCGCCCCTGATCAGGATCAGCCCTGCACACGATAGTAGTGGTAGAACCGGACCCCATAAAAGGAAATTTTCAAAGTGGATGAACAAAGAAAACACCCGTGTCCACATAACTCTGACTCGACACCTCACTCCCACCACCAATGCTAGTACTAGCCAGACATGTCACCAATGCGGTGAGATAGGGCACTTCAAGAAGGATTGTCCAATAACAAAGAACTCCGACTCATACGGGAGGATACTAAGGATCACTGTCGCAGGAGAGACTACTCCAGACCCACGTTAATGTAATTAAGGTGTTTCGTTGTAACAGACCCATAAACATGTTTAAAACTAGTGCAACTCGCATCTTATCTTCTGCGAGATCTTGTCAGTAAAGGGATCTTCGTGTTGCGTATAATTACCTTTTGTGGTATACCTTGTTCGCAGCAATAGTCTTGTAGTAAATCTCAAGTACTGTAACTCTGTGAAAAGTTGCACTATTGTGTTTGGTATGTAACGCCTTTATGCTCAAATCTAGTGTCTTTACTTTCAAGTATGTCCGATATTATAATACAACCTAAGTCAATTCGATCCGCACAATACCAGTTTCGTGCGCACATCTCACTCTCCGAAATCGCCTTTCTAACGAAACCTCCATTCCGGAACTTCTAAGTACTCATGCATAGAGTACCTCATATTTCTTATCCAATCTGAAGAAACCTCAGCAAACCTTCCCGAAGTACCACTCGTACAGTACGTCAAGTTCAATCCAAAGACCCATACAGTTGATCTATCGCTGAAGAATGTATACATAGAGGTGGTATATAATCAAGGTTCTACATGTTTAGAATTGATGATTCCACTTTAACTTCTTTTCCTCGTTGGGATGTGAGCTTAAAGAAGAATCATTTATTTGACTACCTTTTCAATCTTAATTATATACGACTTGTATACACGAGACTGCGATTGATGAACCATGTATGACTTCTAATATGAACTTCAGGACGAAGACTGCCCAAGACTAAGAGTAATCGCATCGTCATGCGAACAAACTTAGAACCCGATACGACTCTTGTAACTAGATCGCCCTACAGTCTAACACCTACGAAGATACAAGAACCGTTCGGACAACTTAATGACTACTCAGTAATGGAATGAAAAGACTAAGCTTCTTACCCTGGAGAGCTCCGGTCTTGTTCTCCAAGAGGAAAGACGAATTGTTTCGTAGGTCCATCGACTTCAGAGACCTCCTTGCATCGAAGAATTGATCGACCAACCGCAAGGAACTATTTACCTTTCAGAAATAGACATGAAATCCGAATATCACTAGTTACAAGTGTTAGAGAAGGGTGTCCTGAGGACAATCTTCAAAACTCGATACGGACACTACGAGTCCGTAGTGATACCCCTCGGATAGGACCAATACGCCCGTAGTATTCATGAACTTAATGAATAGGGTACGCCATTCTTACTAGGATCAGTTTGTCATTGTCCTTGTAAATGACTTACTTATCTACTCTCGTAGTAAGAAGGAAATCATAAAGGGAATCTACAACAAACCATGGAAACATTACGATCAGAGAAGCTTTACGCGAAGTTCTCTAAATACGAGTTTTGGAATTGAAGAGTCGAATTCCTAAGACACACTATTAGTGATGTGAGAATTCTTGAAGACCCTTCCAAAAAAATCAATCAAAACCGTTGAGAATTTGTCAGCACCTAAGACGCCTACGGGGATTCGCCAAATTCTAGGTCTCGCTGACCTACTGTCGAAAGTTCATCCAGAACTCCTCGCGAATTACGAAACCTCTTACGACTTTGACCCAGAAGGGAGTGACCCTTGACTGGGAAGAGAGACAAGAAAAAGAAACCCTTGGAATTCCAAATAAGAGACCAAATCCTTTTGGAAGTCTCACCCTGGGGAGGCTTGATACGCTTCTAAAAGCGTGGAAAGATAAAATCCAAGATAGTTCGGGCCTCCGAGATTCTTGCCCGAATCGGCCCTATAACTCACAAACCCAACCTACACCGTGAACTCAGTAACATACATTTTACCCTTCACGTCTCGAACTTGAAAACCTACCTTTCCGTCAGGACTCTTGTAATCCCACTCGGCGAGATCAAGATCAACGAAAGCCTCGCCTCCGTGGAAGAACCGTAGTGACCATCGACCGAGAGGTCAAGCGGACAGAGTAACGCCGCATCCCATTAGCGAAGGATCGTTGGGATACTAACCAAGGACCCGAATTCACTTAGGAGCGCGAGAACCAATCGATTAGGAAGTATCCCCACCTCCTTGCTCGATTATTCATGACTACTCCTGTACCTAAATTCTAATTTCGGGACGAAATTCCCTCTAACGGGGGGGGGGGGGGGAGGGGGGATGATGTGACAACCCGAAATTTTCTATCCTATACACTCAAACACTCCTTTGAAAGTCAAACTCATTCATGTTGTCATTTAGCACAATTTGGAGTCTGTTTGAGCGTTCTGAGCCTTGTACACTTAAGGGATAAGTGTCGGGGCTTATCTGCTGGACAAATAGCACAAAGAATAGACCTAGAACACCCTAAATAGGACTTCACGGCCACCACCATGGAGTTTACGGCTGTAAAATCCATGTTGGATGTAAACTCCCCTTATATGGTCAAGTTCTGGCCATTTGTTCATTCCTCCCTTTCCTTTGGCTGAAATCCTCTCAACTATCATCCCGATGTTCGTCCCCGATCTTCAAATCTCGTAAGTTCCTTGTCCTAACTAGTTGAAATCTTACATAAACTAGTGATCTTACATGATTTCATCCGTGAAATCATTCCATTTGTGTAGATCTTCAAGTTTCACAAAAAACACCAAGAACACACACTAGTGTTCTTGGCCAAAACCGACCATTCAAGCTCCTAGATCGTAAGTAATCTTGTTCTAACTCGTTGTATACTAGGTTTAACATGTTTAGAGCCTAGAAATCATAAGGAAACACATGATCCAAGGAGTTTACGGCTAAGGCATGTTCTTGGTCCGTAAACCCCTTTGGCCTTGGACACTAACCTAGATCACCTCCTTGATGTATTAAGGACCTTAAACACCAAGTTTTGAGGGTTGAATGAGAGTTTACGGCCAAGGATCCCCTCAAGGCCGTAAACTCCCTTAGGTGGTGCAAAGTTGACCTAATCACCTTACGAAGCCTTGGATATTAGTCTAGAATTACACCACATTGAACTAAGGAGTTCAATCAACGAATTAGTACTTCATACCATGAGTTTACGGCTGTAAACTCATGGGGAAGTGGTCCCCAGGCCGTAAACACCTATAAGGGCCATTTTTGGACCTTAAACCCACCTAGCCTCTTGTTTAAGCCTTGGAACACCTAACCACTAAAGACATAATAGCCTTAAGCCTCATTTGGAGACCCATTTGAGAGTTTAAGGCCATGAGTAAACTCCTTTAGGCCTTAAACTCCAAAAAAATGGTCCATTGACCATAAACTCGCTTACAATGTCTTGCACTCCTTTGTTGCAACCTAATAGACTCCTAACACTTTGACCAAAGTGTTTTCCTCACATTAGGATGTTTATACTTGTCTAATTAGTGTTTAAATCACTAATTGTATATATACATGTGTCTTTATATATTATTCGGATCATTGTGTGTGTTTAAGTCTTCACTTGACACCAAGCACTTGTCCGACACTTCCATCCGATCCACTCACTGCAGGTGAGTTCATACCCCTTAATTAAAAATCAAAGACACATTAATACTTATGAATTCACCAGCTTTATTGTTGATACTCGCTTTCAAAATAACTTGTATTCTTAGGTCACAAATAGACAGGTACGACGACCAGGTTTTGTGAAGACGGAGTAGTCAAGACTCGTCTTTTATTTTGAACATTCATTATGTTGTTTATGATATGAAAGAACACACATGTATTTAAAATTATACTATCAATGCAATGGATGATGTTGTTGCTTGTTTACTACTTTACATTGTTGTGATACATTACATGACGTCCTCCGCCCCAGAACGTTTCCACTGTTCTCGGTTTTGGGGTGAGACACAGTCTCCCGACTCGTCGAGTCGGTCACTTAAAATGTCCGCAGCCACGTACCTATTCGACGAGTTGATCCTCCAACTCTTCGAGTCCCAGAGAAAAGTACATATACTGAAGAAAACATACCAGGGTGTTACAAATCTCCCCCACTTATTTTAGACTTCGTTCTCGAAGTCTGCCGCTCGATCCTGAAAAAGCTCTGGGTAATGCTCCCTCATCTCGTCCTCCGGCTCCCAGGTCCATTCCGAGCCCTTTCGATGCTGCCACTGAACCTTTACCAGAACCACCCTCTTGTTCTGCAGATCCTTTGACTTCCTGTCAAGAATCGCCATCGGTCTCTAGATGTAGTTCAAGCTGTCGTCAACCTGAATATCCTCCAAGGGTACCACCTATGATTTGTCCACCAAACATTTCCGTAATTGGGAGATGTGAAAATTGCTATGAATCTGACTGAGTTCGGCTGGCAGATCCATCCTATACGCAACCTTGCCCACCCGGGCTATAACCCTGAAAGGTCCGATATACCCGGGGCCCAGCTTGCCCCGCTTCCTAAATCGGATGACACCCTTCCAAGGTGACACATTCAGGAGAACCATATCCTCGACCTGGAATTTCAAGTCTGATCGGCGCTTGTCGGCATAACTTTTCTGCCGACTCTGAGCAGTCTGAAGCCTGCTTCGGACCTGCTGGACCCTCTCCGTAGTCTTAAGTACCACTTCGATACTCCCCATAACCCTCTGACCAACTTCACCCCAACATATCGGGGTCCTGCACTTCCTCCTGTACAACATCTCAAAGGGAGGATGGTGAATACTCGCGTGATAGTTGTTGTTGTTGTACGAGAACTCAGCCAAAGGAAGGTAAGTATCCCAACTATCTCCGAAGTCTAAGACACACGCCCGCAACATATCCTCCAAATTTCGGATGGTCCGCTCACTTTATCCATCTGTTTGCGGGTGAAAAGCGGTGCTGAAATGCAGACGAGTTCCCAGCTCGTCATGGAACTTCTTCCAGAACCTGGAAGTAAACTGAACGTCTCTGTCTGAAATTACCGATACTGGCACCCCGTGCCACGCCACCACCTCCCTAATATAAATGTCGGCCAAAAAACTCTCTTGAATCGGGATAAAATGGGCGCCCTTGGTCAATCGATCGACAATGACCCAGATCGAATCCGCTCCTCGTGTGGTCCTGGGAAGCTTTGTGATAAAATCTATCGTGATGTCTTCCAATTTCCACAACGGAATATCCAATGGCTGCATCTTTCCGTGAGGTCTCTGATGCTCGGCCTTGACCTTCTTACAGGTCAAGCACCGCTCTACGTACCATGCCACATCCCGCTTCATGCAGGGCCACCAATAGTCCAGACGAAGATCCCTATACATCTTCGTCGCCCCGGGGTGAATGGAGAATCGAGATTTGTGCGCCTCCTCCATCAATACCTGGAACACACCCCCATTGTACGGGACCCACACCCTACGGTGCAGAGTCAACAACCCCCGACTGTCATAGTCAAAGGAGGAAACCAAACCCACAATCTGCTCACTCTTCCGATGTTCCTCCTTCATGGCCCCCTGCTGGGCCTCCCGAATCTGCTCCAACAGCAGAGTCACCACCGTCATCCTCATACAGATATCCTTGATCGGCGCTGCCTTGCGGCTAAGCGCGTCAGCCACAACATTAGCCTTTCCCGGGTGGTAAAGGATATCGTAATCGTAGTCCTTTACCACGTCTATCCACCGAAGTTGCCTCATGTTCAGATTCGGTTGATCCATAAGGTACCTCAAACTCTTGTGGTCCGTGTAGATAGTACAGCGAACCCCATAGAGGTAATGACGCCAAATCTTGAGGGCGAACACAACAGTCCCCAGCTCCAAATCATGTGTCGGGTAATTCGTCTCGTGAGGCTTCAGCTGCCTCGACGCGTAGGCGATGACATGCCCTCTCTGCAGCAGAACTGCGCCCAAACCTGAGATGGATGCATCGCAATATACAACAAAATCCTCCATGCCCTCTGGCAGGGCTAAGATTGGCGCCTCGCACAATCTCTGTCTCAGAGTCTCGAATGCGGCCTGCTGCTCATGCCTCCAACGAAAGAACACGATTTTCCTTGTTAGCCTGGTCAGGGGTACGACTATCTTGGAGAAATCCTAGATGAATCTCCGATAGTAGCCGACTAATCCTAGGAAACTCCGAATCTCAGATGGAGACTTCGGAACTTCCCATCTTATCACGGCCTCCATTTTGGCCGGTTCCACTGAAATCCCGTCCTGGTTGACGAGGTGCCCAAAGAACTGCACCTCGCGCAACCAGAACTCACACTTGGAGAACTTAGCATACAAGTTCTCCCTCCTCAAAGTCTCCAGAACCTCCCACAGATGCTCCTCGTGCTCATCCTGCGTCTTGGAGTAAACCAAGATGTCATCAATAAACACTATCAAAGACCGGTCTAACATCGGTCTACACACGCGGTTCATCAGCTCCATGAACGCGACAAGAGCATTGGTGAGCCTGAAGGGCATAACTATAAACTCGTAGTGGCCATAGCGCGTCCGAAACGCAGTCTTCTGCACATCCTCCTTTCTGACCCTCATCTGATGGTATCCTGAATGCAGATCAATCTTGGAGAACCAAGATGCTCCCTGAAGCTGGTCAAAGAGGTCATCAATCCTCGGGAGTGGGTAACAGTTCTTCTTCACCGTTACCTTGTTCAGTTCCCGATAATCTATACACATCCGATGCGACCCGTCTTTCTTCTTCACAAACAAAATCGGGGCTCCCCAGGGAGAACTACTCGGTCTAATGAATCCTTTGTCTAACAGCTCCTATAGCTGTATAGACAACTCCTACATCTCAGGAGGAGCCAGCCGATACGGTGCCTTGGCTATCGGAGCTGCACCGGGGACTAGGTCGATCCTGAATTCCACCTACCTCTCCGGAGATATCCCAGGAAACTCCTCGGGGAATACGTCCGTAAACTCACGCACCACAGGCACATCGCCCACCGTCGCCTTACCCGCCTCGCGGGTGTCCATAACATAGGCGACATATCCTGTGCAACCCTGCTGAAGGTAACGCCTAGCTCTCGCTGCAAAACATACCGTTGGTCCTTGTTGTGGCCTCTCGACCTGAACTACCAACTCTCCCCCACTTGGGGTTCTGATCCGAACCAGCTGATGCGCGCAATCTATCACTGCCCCATTGGGGCTCAACCAATCCATGCCTATAATCACCTTGTTCCCCCTCAACGGAATATGAACTAGGTCTACCAGGTAACGCTCCTCGAACAGCCTCAAAACACAGTCCCGATAGACCTCCGATGCTCGTACCGACCGTTCGTCCGCAATCTCGACCTCTAGAGGGCAATCCAACATGCCCGAAGACTCTGGAAACTTCTTGCCAAGCGCAAGAGAAACAAATAATCGGGTGGCACCCGAATCAAACAACACCTGAACTGGGATTCCGTCCACATGGAACGATCCCGTCACCATATCGGGTGCAACGCGTGCCTCCTCGGTTGTCAGCTGAAATGTTCGGCTCCGAACCACTGGAGCCTCCAACTTGACCTTTCGGCCATCCACAACTCGTCTTGTCACTGTAGTCGGCGCCGCTGCTGCTGCCAATCTAGGGCAATTGGCCTTTTTATGGCCTTTCTGATTGCAATGAAAGCAAATCAGGTCTGACATCTGTATCGACGGAGTAGGGGCAGTACAATCCCTGCCAAAATGCCCAACCTTGCCGCACTTATAGCAGCCTGAACCCGGCCCAATGCGACAAGCTCCCTCGTGTGACCGACCGCATTTTCTACTATGGTCCCGCCCTGACTGGCCTTTCGGCCTACCATCGGATCCCTTGGGCTTTTTCCCAGAAGCCCCCACCGTCTGCCCCTCCTCTGCCTTCCTCTTCCGGATGTGCTCCAGATCAATCTCCCTCTCCCTAGCCCTGGCAATCATGGAATCCAGGGTAAGGCAAGCTGAAAAACTAACATGCTCCCGGATGTCAGCTCGTAGCATGTCATGGTAGCGGTTCCTCTTCATATCCTCATCACCCGCATATTGGGGCACCAACAAAGCCCTTTCCCAAAACTTGGCGGTGATCTCCGCCACAGTCTCCGTAGTCTGTCTCATATCCAAGAATTCCCTGGCCAGCTGCTGAAGCTCTACAGCTGGCACAAACTCTGCTCTGAACCGGGTCACAAAATCCGACCATGTCATAACCTCAACAGTCGAGGCTCCCAGAGAGTCACCAACCGACTCCCACTAGTCCCTAGCCCGATCCCTCAAACACCCTGCTGCAAATCGTAACTTCGACCTCTCTGGGCAGAAGCTGGTCAGTTGTGCAGACTCAATGTCCGCAATCCATCGTCTGGCAGCAATAGGGTCCTTCGCCCCATGGAAATTTGGCGCACCACTCCCTCTGAAGTCCTTAAAGGATAGTGTGCGTGGTCCTGAATGGCTGGTCGCCATGTCACTCCGGACCGCCCTGAGGCAATCCTCCATCAGCTCAATGATCCCCTCCTTGATCGACCTGAAGATAATCGGCATCGCATCAAGGATACCCCTCGTGATCTCGAACGCGATGAACTCACGTAACCCATCATCCACATGCTCGGATCCAGCCCCCGAGCCCAATCCTGACCTGGATCCTGAACCTCCTGCTCCATGTCGCATGACCACCATTCTGAAACAATAAACATACGAATGTCAGGGTCACATATACTTTCTGGAGGTCACACACACTTTCCAAGTTTCCCGGTTCCATCTAGGCCCTCCTTGGTTCGAGTACGGATCCTCTGCTTTTAGGAGTATGGGCCCATAGTACCTTCCACATCTATCCATACTTTCCTCAAGAATTGCTTCGACTTCACCCAGTCCCTTTTACTGATACCCTTTCTACTGACCTCATCCTAGGCTTCCCTAGGGCACTCTCCGACTTACTCTCCGCCATCAGCTGCACTAGGAGTCCCCACCACCTCCCCCTAACTAGCTTGCAGATATTGTTACATATCCGCTCCTAAGTTAGTTGAAGCTGATCAGAACCCCCATAGCACAAAGCAAACATCATTCGTGCCTTGAGTAACCAAACCAGGCATAACCTACACAGGCCATCCTACTGCTGACTAAACAGTCCTAGCATACACTCATACAACTAGCACATAAGGCATCCTTCCTAGATCCTTAGCCCTAACTAGCATGCAATTCTCAGAATCATATATCAGGCACACAAGCCATCCTCCTAGATCCTTAGTCCTATTCTAGCATGCAATTCTCTGAATCAAAACCATATAACATAACATAACAAGTATGGGTATCTTGGGGAAAACCTACTTGAGCCCGGCCGGTCGCACGCATCACACACTTCGTCTTTCTTAAAATTCCTCAGTTTAGACTTTATAAAATCATTTTTCCTTGAAAGATCTTTTAGTCCCTCAGTTTGAGTCCAGACACCCCCGAGGGTGTGTCCGAATCCCTCAAACCAGGGCTCTGATACCAACTTGTAACAACCCAATTTTCAAGGCCAAAAATTTCATTTTTGAATTAACGCATTTAATAAGCATTTGAAAAAAACATTGTCTATAAAACATTCCATTACAAAATCATAATGTTGTATTTCAAACCATAACATCATAAGTATTGAAAATCGAAGTACAGTCCCAAAAACTTCTTGCGGAAACATGTGTGTGTGTGTGATGCGCTGCTACACCGTCAGCTCTTTCCCCTTCAATGAAGAGGTACCTGAAACCAAAGAAACCAAAACTGTAAGCACAAAGCTTAGTGAGTTCCCCCATCATACCACATACCATACAATATCGTCAGTATCTTTCAACCGGTAACCTTCATCGGTATCTTTCAACCGGTAAACATCACCGGTATCTTTCAACCGGTAATCAACATCGGTATCTTTCAACCGGTAACTGAGGACTATCTCACCCCCTACTACTAGCATAAAATCAACATATATAAGCATACAGTCAGGAATATCCGGGTACTGACCTACCCTTGGGTCCTAAGGACCACTGTAAGGGAAACTAATCCCTACCATACACATAACATACTACCCAGATAAACCTCATAACCAACACATAACCAGACCAAGATTATTATCACAAAGACCATTATCTTTTAAATACCCCTTTTTGGTGGGTCGACATTGTGGCCTTAGACCCACCCCTACTGGAAGGTAACTCACCTCAATGTCGTGCAGTGTCTGAACTATCCTCGGCGTACAAGTCGACTCCCTACGACTCCTCGATCCCTACACGACAACCTTCAAGTCAACACACAACACATACAACCCTAAACAGGGTCATTCCAAGTTCAGTCAAAGTCAACATTCAGTTGACCTGACTCACCGAGTTGTCCTACCAACTCGTCGAGTCCATACTTCTCTAATCCCACACAAAACCCCAGCTCCACTCGTCGAGTCTAGCTAAAACTCAACGGGTTCTCCTTTAATCATAACATCGGGACCATTTTCATCCGACTCGTCGAGTTCCTTCTTGAACTCGTCGAGTTCATCTCCAATTTAAGAACTGTCCAGTCTATGACTCGCCGAGTTGTATGAACAACTCGTCGAGTCCATCTTCAAAGATTGGGAGATTGTTATGGACTCGCCGAGTCGGCTCATACCACTCGCCGAGTCCCATGGCTTCCAGGTCCCTTTTCGCGTCTAAACCCACAAGGGACTTCCTTCCTAACACTTATCCATTCACCGAAAGGGTTTGGTGCACAGTGGTCACCGACTCGTGGAGTGCCAAGAACAACTCGCCGATTCCAACCTTGACCAAATCCATACAGTCGATTTAAATGAGGTCTAACACACCAAAACCATAGATCTGGCCTCCTAATGTCCATTTTATACGTAAAGTTCCAAAGTTGATGCACATTCATGAGGTTTTTAGCTCAAAAGTCCATATAAAGTGTCCTACAATGTGCATGGGGATCTCATGGCCCTAAAGTTGTCACCTTTATGCCATGAGACCCCTCTTAAGGCCCAGATCTGAAGTCAAAAATTACTCAACACTTCCAAACCCGAAAAATGACTTAGAAACCCATGGAGATCCCAAGCTAAAGATGAATAAACACATAGATGAGTCAAGACAGGGGATTATACCTTGAAGCTGCTAAAAATGAAGTAAGATCTCCGGATCTAAAAGCCCCAACTCGATTTCCAAGCTCCTTTCTTCCTTCCAAGCTTTACAATCCACACAAGAACACCAAAAATGGCCTTAACTCACACACAAACAGCTAGGGTTCGATATGAAGCTTTCAAGAAAGTGTTAGGGACAAGGGAGGTTGTGTTAAATTGTTTATATAGGGTGCAAACCCTCAGATTTAGGGTTTCACTTAACCAGCACCTACTCGCCGAGTCAGTCTCCCGACTCGTCGAGTCAATCACTTAAAATGTTCGCAGCCACGTCCCTACTCGACGAGTTGATCCTCCAACTCGTCGAGTCCGAGAGAAAAATACATATACCGAAGAAAACATACCAGGGTGTTACACGTTATAGCTTGGATTTTGGCATTCTTTATATTTTCGGAATCCTCGTAACGACCACTACAACTTCATGTGTAGATATCGGGCTTATCTAATATTTTATTATTACACTTATTCTTGTTCTTAATTCATTTAAGTCACACAATTAAGCATAAAACACATAACACTCAAAATAATATATTTTTATTATTTCACAACGATTTACAAAGGTTAACCTAGACGATTACATCATCATTAATGCCTAGCCTAGAAACACGAGTGTTACATAGTCCATTAGTCACATGGTTGGGCTTTTAGGTAAATTAGGGCTTCATTGGAGGTGCTAGCCACCACCTCATGGTGGTGGTGGTGGCCCTCTTGTGATTTTCGACCGAGTAACCACACGACCTTGACTGAAACACACCCACACACACATTCTTCTATTTGTGAAATAGACCTAGCCACCCACCTGGTGGTGTACGGCGGCGGTGGTGACACAAGGAGGCAGGAAGCAACGGAGTCGACGGCGGCAACCACCATGGTTGGCCGCCATGGTGGTTGTTTATGGGGTTCTTCTGGTCAAACGAGCTTCCACAGTCGAACAACAACCACAATGCACCCACATGCTTCCGACACACAGCTGAAGCACACACACAACCTCCCTCCAGGTGGCGGATGTTGACCAGAGCAGAAGGAGGATTGCACAGGCGGCGGCGGATGAGCTGGGACGTGGCATCGGCGAACCACGATGAAACGGAAGAAAAAGGGTGGGCAATTCCCACCAGAAACAACAGCAATGGCAGAAAAGGCGTCGCTCGATCTCGTTGACGGTAACGGAGCGATCCACGTCGGTGATTTGTTGATGGCTCACCACGGCAACCAAGACGTCAGCTGGAAATGGCAGTCGTGGCGTTCGGCGTCGGCGTTCACAGCTCCAAGACGGTCTTTGGTGGTTTTCTCTCGGCCCTTCATGACGTCTGGAAGCAAGATTGCAGTCGTGGTTACCAAACAGCCCCTATCTTCTGAAAATCTTTACAAAATAACTCCCGAAATTACACTTCAACCCCCGAAAACTCTAAATCATGTCATTTGACTTCCCGAAACCAACACCCCACTAATTATTACTCCCTCCGTCCCAAAATAATAGTCCACAGACAAAAAAAACACACAGTTTAAGAAAACATTAATTACCATTAACTTTATTAAATGAAATGACAATCTTACCCTTCTATTGCATTTAATTCTATGGTAGTTGCATTTAATTTTATGGTAATTTAACTAATAATGAGGGGTATTATGGTAAAATATATATTTATTTTTAGAAGTAGGTAAAAATATTGGGACAAACCAAAAATGAAACATGGACTATTAATATGGGACGGAGGGAGTATTTATTTTGGGACTATAATAATATAAAATAATAATAATAATAATAATTACTTCTTGGGGTTTTAGGTTTATTATTTAATTATTCTAATTTAAACAGGATGTTACAGAAATGCACACCTATAGCAAGAAGTTCATATGAAAATTAGGTGTCAACGAAAGACAATTAGAATTCATAAGCCATATGGACATCACAATATGCAAGTATTGTGTTGCTTAGCTCATTATGCTTTTAAGATTTTGGTGATCTTGTTTAATCTAAATAAAAAGAAAGAAATTATGATGATTAATTATACATGACCTATGAAACATTATAATCAACCATATTTGTGCATTTCATGCTTATAAATTACACTTAATGTCACGTTTGTTTTGATGATAACAAACTTTAAACCTAAATCTTGTTATATTATTAATCATTTCAATTAGTGTGAAGGTTTTTAGAATTGGTTAGTACGATGATGGATCAAAGAATTAGCACATCAAGTCCACATCGGATGATGGATTCATACGTGATATTGCAATTCTAAGTGAAGGCCTCATCAGTCGTGTGTTGCAGTGCTACCTATTGAAACATCAGTAAGTGAATTCGAAAGATTGTTGGTGATCATGGTGGGTAGCCGATTAATTGAAAGAGTCACAAGACTTGATCATATAGTTGTTGACTTTAGAATGAAGCATATCATGTTGACGATATAGAGAAAAAATTATGCGTTAGCAAATGAATCTTTATTTTGATATCAAGTTTGGAGATTTTTTGGTCACATCGAGAAGCATAGCAAAGAATTTGAATGAATTTCATGACAATTTAAAGTGTTATATCGGTTGAAGTCGGATATATACTATTCATCTTCATAATTCTGAATGGTTGTACTCATAGAACTTATATTGAATTTAAGTGGAGTGTATTTAAAAAAATGTGAGATTTTCATAAAAACATAAACAAAATATTTTTGTTTTCATAATAATAATTTCAAATGACCAAAAGGTCTTTTTAGAGTTTGTTAGAAATATTGAAAAATAATTAATTATATATAAAAAGTGTTATTTAAACTTTAAACACCTCACTTTGACTTATAAAATAGAGTTTTTAATAAATAACACAAGATGAAAAACGAGGTTATCTTGATATATGGTTCTATAACTTATTTTTCAGTTACATACCATCACAAAATTTCAAAATTGTCTCTCTAAATCCACACATCTTTTAAGATATTAATTATAACCATTTCAAAGGAAAAATCTCACACTTCAACTTAAAGTTTTAATCTTCGCTTACTTGTTCAGTTCATTAGTTCATTAGTTTATTATGTGTGGTGTGATTCCATTGAAGATCTTTCTCTCCATATTTCATATTTGAAAATCCAGGTGGGTGAGAAGTATTAGATAGACAGATATTGTACAATGTTTTTAACAATACGTAAAAGTCCTGATCTATATTTTTAGTGGATCAAAGATTAGTTGTGTAACTAGTGAAAAAAGAGGTGATACTATATCGAAATGGATTTTTAAGACTCCATATTATATATATATATATATATATATATATATATATATATATATATATATATATATATATATATAAAATGACAAAAATAGCCATTTACATTAATAGCATTACAAAAATAGTCAAAAAAAATCGAAATTACAAAATTAGCCCACAATTTCGCAGATGGAGATGCCCCATCTGCGAATGTACAAGCACCTAAAGCACAGCTGTGCTTTAGGTGCTTGTACATTCGCAGATGAGATGTGCCATCTGCGAAATTGTACTCCATCTGCGAAATCCCCTTATCTTTCACTATATAAACGTTTTTTTTTCTCCATTTTCACCCTTCTCTACACAAAAACTCTCTCTATCTTTGGGCTTCTCTCGGAATTTTGGCTAGTTTTTGAAGAAAATGGAGGATTATGTCAACAATCCCGCAAATATGGTTAGATTTTAACTCTTTTAATATTTAAACTTTTTTTTATTTTATCATTTATTGTATTATTTAGTGTTAAAAAAGGGTAATTTTGTTGTGTTTAATAGTTTTAATATTTCTTTAGTATACTTGAAGTTTAAATGCTATTTTGTTAGTATTTGTTTGAATGTACAAGTAGAGACTGTGTAGATAATGTTTACAATTTGTTATTTTTGTTGTTTGTTTAGTTGTTATATAACCTCAAAACTTGTATATTCTTATCGTATAATTGTTTATATAAAGTGAAAAATAGTTAAATTATAGTATGTGCAAAATAGTTGTTTGTATATATATTTGTCGTATAAGTATAACATTTGTATAAGTTGAAAATTTGTCGTATATATATATTGTTAGAAATTGTTTGTGTTTGTCGTATAAGTTGAAAATTTGTATAAAGTTGTCGTATAACTTGCAAAATTGTTAATTTGGTTGTCGTTTTATTTGAAAAATTGTTTGTTTATATGGTTATAAAATGTTAGTTTTAATTAGAAAGATAAAAATTGTTTATATATTTGTCGTTTAAGTTGAAAATTTGTTTAAGTTGAAAATTTGTCGTTGATATATTTGTCATTTAAGTTGAAAATTTGTTTAATAAAATGTTTATATAATTATGTATGATATTGTTTTTTATCGTAAATATATTTGTTGTATAACTTGGAAAATTGTTTATATATGTGTATGTTATTGTTTTTTATCGGAAATATATAAATTATTAATTAAGAAATTGTATTTGCATTACTAATTGTTTATGTACTTATTGCAGTTCGTAATCATATATTTTAAAAACAAAATATTTTTTAGTTCTCTAATTTGTTTTTGTGTTTTTTTTGCAGCATGATTTTAGTTTTATCAATATGAAAGCCTTTGTGAACTAAAAAGGCTCGGGCGGTAACATATGAGAAGTATTTGATGTTTTAGATGATGTCAGACGTGCCATTTTCAGAGATACCGTATTTGGTTATTTTATTGATGTCCCTCGTTTACAAGGGGACGCATTGTTGTTCCATAAAATGTTCCTTCATCAGATCCGGCCGGACCCTGTTTTATCTCCAGATGGAATAAAACGATTATATTTTCGAGTAGGCAATACGAAAATGGTTTATGGGCCGGAAGAGTTTTGTTTGATAACCGGCTTCAATTTTGGGGAGTATCCAAAAAATATTGGGAGAAAATGGTTGGAAAAATTATTAAGCAGTAAAAAAAGATGTTTATTGCGTGAACGGCTATTTCCGGACCATACTAATAGTTCGGTGAAAATCGGCGACCTGAAACGTTTAATTTTAAATCGAACATTCCTAGCACTTGACGACGTTGATGCAGTTAGAGTATGTTTGATATACATTTTTGTGTGAAGGTTTTTTGGGAAAAGAAGTTAATGATCGGGTGCCACAAGATTGGTTTTTTTTGGTTGAGAATTTGGATCTCTGGAACAGGTATATTTTGTTTACGTTAAAAGATTTATTTTATTAAAGTTATAATTTATATAATAACCAATTTTGTTTTTTTGTTTTGTTAGTTTCGCTTGGGGTAGCTATCTTTGGGATTTTACTTATGTTGACCTTGAGGATACATGGAACAAAATACATAATTATTTATCACTTTCGGAGCGTCGTCAAACTTTAAAGTACTCCGTCTCAGGATTTACGGCTCCAATAAGGGTATAAAAATTTTCTTATATTTAAATTGTTTTATTGTTATGTTTTTTATTTTAATTTTAACTTTTATTATTGTAATTGTAAAAAATTATAGATATGAATATATGAGATGATTTCAGCTGTTCGTGCATGTGGATTTGTATTGAGAAAAAACAAAGACTTGCATCGGATGAAACGATGGAGTGGAACAAAAAAATTGAAATGGGTTGACGTGAACAAGATTTGGTCAAAGATATAGGTTTATAAATTTCTCGTTTATTATTAATAAACTTGATTATTATACTTTTATATGCATTTTTAATATGTTTAATTTTTTAGGAGGGGCAACCATCAAGACAAAACATGTTACCGGGTGATGGTGAGATGACATCTTGTTATTATATGTCATTTCAAGAGTATGTATATGGTGAAGGGAAAGCAGTTCCATCCCCAGTACGGGACCATTTTAGGAGACAAGACGAATCTTCGTCTAGTATGTCGTCCAGTGGTCGCTCTCATGGTAGAGGTAGGGGCAGTGGGAAACACAACCTAGACGAGGTGTTGAAACGGCTACATGCACTGGAGCAGCATGTGTTTATGAACCAACAACCTACAGAGGTTTTTGTTGAAGAAGTGAATACTGAACAATTTTGGAACGACATTGTCATTCCTCTCCTCCGACTTCGTTATTAAATATAAAGTTTTATGGCTGGTATTGCTACGTACCCCAACTTCATGGTTGCTTGGTGGGATGTTGATACGGTAAACTTAATTGTTTATATTGAAAATAATATTGTTATTTTTGTTATGTTTTTGTATTGTGATGTAAAAAAACATAATTTTATTTTCTGATCCTTATACAGGTCTTATTGCCGATTCATTCATCCCCTAATCATTGGCTATTTGGGGAACTATGATTAGCGTCAATAGAAGTGCATATTTATGACAGTCTTGGTACAGGGGCTTATGAAAAAATCAAATATGAAGGAATCTTTTCCAAATTTGAACGTCGGGTGGCAAATTATTTGGATAAGATTAAGTATTGGGCCCGGAGGAACATCCCAAGGATTCCATTGAATATGCAATTCATTTATGAAGAAAATGTTCCCCAACAAAGTAGTCATTTGGGAGATTGTGGTGTTTTTGTTTGTATGTTTATGGAGCAATTCGTTTCAGGTCAACCAATACGTGTTCTTATTGACCCAAAAAACGCCGCTTTAGAGTTCCGTCAACGGATGGCAAAAAAATTTTGGGGGTCTAGTCTTGGTCCTATGTAGTTGGATTAAATAATTGTATATCTAAATTAATGTTGGATTTGATTATTAGTTTATTTTTACAGTTTACTCAACGGATGACAAAAAATTTAACGTTACGACAATTACAACAAATTAATGACCTACTAATAACTTATCAATACATACAACATAAGAACGACTACAACATTTGTTTTAACGTTACAAATACAACAATTTATTGACCTAACAACTTCAAAACCATAAAAACAATATTGAAAAGCTTACAACTTGTAAACAAGAACTGCCAAGAACAACACCCAACTACAAACCAACACTATCTTTAACTTCTTATTTTCTGATTGAAAGAGCTTATTAGAGTTACCTACTTTAGCTATTACCATAGATGATTGGTCCTTCTCTTCATCAACCCAACTGATAAACCCGCATTTTGGTCCCTTTTAAATTTAACATTGACAGTAAGAAAATAAATTTTTGTCATGTAAACACGAGGGTTTATATTTGAATGACGTTAACAACATGATACCAAATATGGGCAAGCGTAAAACAATCTTCTTGGGTTTTTAGTTGTACCCGAAATCCTAACGATACATTCTCATCCGCAATTGCAGTATGCCATTAGCCTTCTTTTTCTTTTAAATCGGAGTTACTTTCTCAGTTAAATTTTTCATACTGAGTGACACCCATTTATAGAAGAAATCATATTACAGACAATTCTTTTTTACTATGAAATGAACTGGTTTAACTATGAATTCAACAAGTTGAACTACGAAATGCAGACAAGTACATTTTGTAGTATTGTCATGTCGGTCAGTGAAATTTGACTATGAAATGAACTAGTTTGACTATGAATTCAAAAAGTTGAACTACGAAATGCAGACAAGTACATTTTGTAGTATTGTCATGTCGGTCAGTGAAATTTGACTATGAAATGAACTGGTTTGACTATGAATTTAAAAGGTTAAACTATGAATTTTGAACAGTAGAGATACAATATTTTCTATTTATAATTGCATTTGTTTCATATTGCATTTGTGTGATGATTGTAGAGCACTATCATCGGTATTGAAAATGAGTACTTATAGCGAAAGAAGCTTTTCTCAACTACCAATTTTCTTGCATAACCTTCAAAAAACAAATCCTAATACTTTCACAGCCATTAAAAAAACCGATACCAACCGCTTTCAATTTTGTTTTGTGGCTTTAGGTTGCGTGGTATAACATACTTCTTTTATTGAGTTATATAATATTTCATGGTAATGTATCTTGATTAGTTTTTACTTATCACTAATATGTGTTCGTTTTTATGTAGATTCGTACCTTCCTTAGGTGCATGATACCGCTGATATATGTGGGTTATTTACCCCTTCTTGGGAGCTATCTGACAACAATGTACTTTGCAGTGGCTTTAGATGGAAATCATGAACCACTACTCTTAGCAATTGGTTTGGGAACCTTAGAGTGTGAAGAATCATGGAGATGGTTCATGATGAGGTTAAAATATTGTTTAGGTGAGGACATAGAGGTTGGTTTCATAAGCAACATGTGTGATAAAATAGACTTTGGTGTTCAGAGTGCCTAGCCGGATTCCTATCATGGATATTGTCCTAAAGATATAGCTTGAAAGATACGTGAGTCTGCCGGACATAACAATACGGAAGTCGAATCGTTGTTTTGGAAGTCATGCAATGCATATAGCGTTGATGATTTTTACTTGTGTTTGGAAAGGTTGCAAAGTACATGTAGCAAACCACCTTTCTGCACCTTGCTTATGAGTCCAACTTACTGGCTTGACGATATACCGATTTCAAAATAGACACGAGCATTTTTCCCAAAAATACGTTACAATGTTAAATCGATTGACGTCCCTGAAATTTTGCAAATTATATCCACACGTAAGTTTCCTATAACAACGATAATTGAGTTAATCACCACGTCGATACAATCAATGTATGCTGAACGGGCTGAAGTGGCGGTTAAGGGAGATTGTTATATTTAGTTTTTTTATTGTGCTACTATTTTTATTAAAATATCAAATTTTACAGGGAGGTTGTCTGGTGGGTTGACCCCTTACATTGAGAGTAAGGTTCAAAAATGTCTCAACAAGTCTTATAATTGTAATGCAAGACGTTTGTATGGGGATACATTTGAAGTCGATGACAATTTTGCCACCAGCAACGTACAACTTGAGCGAAGGGTATGTAGTTGTGGTAAATGTCAAAAAAGCGGTATACCATGTGGCCACGCTATAGCATGTCTAAGAACCCGTACATCTGAATCCATTCACAGAATGGTTGACTACAAGTTCACTAATTATATGTATCGACTTGCATATGGATCTGAGTTGGTGAATACTATACCATCACATGTGCATTGGGAAATACCAAATGAAACGGTGGTCCTGTTACCTCCCTCAATGCAGTAGTTATTCATGTAGCACCTTTATGTTTTATGTAGTATTATGTATTAGTTTTTTATGCACCCCGTTTTTATTTTAGTGTCTTGTTACGTATTAGTTATCCATGTATCCTGTTTATATTTTATGTCGTATTATGTATTAGTTATTTATGTACCCCATTTATATTTTATGGCGTTCTATGTATTGGCTATTGAGGAAACAACATACATTAAAAGAAATGGACGTTTATTAAATAGTAACGACTACACACATACAACAACAAGCAACTTAAATAACGAAAAACAATTAACTTAACCAACATGCATATTAAAAATAATGGACATTCTTTAAAAGATTCCATGCATCTAAGTGGGTAAACTCGCTACCATCATATTCAAAACGGTATAGTTCCAAAGCCACCTGTCGTAGAATGTTTTCATCCGTATTTGCATGTTTGTTATCCAACTCGTTATAAATATGTTGAAATTGTTTCACCTTTATTTTCAAATCCAAAAACTTCGCTTTGACATCTCTTCTTCTTCGATATTGAGTACGGCTCATTAAATGGTGAAACAAATGATAGACATGAAACCAAAATGATCCAGCACGAACTTGTGGGGGACCCGGTGGAAAATCCTCCTCTACAGTTATAATCCAAGCTTGAACCAAAGCGACCTCCTATGCGTTCCTCCATATATGTGGTGAGTCCATAATTGCAAGGAAGGAAGTAATACGATACAGTTACAACGGATATTAAAATCTATTTATAACGACTCCTTACTTTCCTGGTGCAATGGCTTGTCAATTCAAGCAGCAATGTATTGTGTTGTCATTCGACCGGGGATGACTTGTCAACTCGAACAGTGATCTGTTGTGTTATAAGTATAGTACACTGCATTCGTCAGTTAATTTTGACTATGAATTGCAGACATATTAGAAGATTGGACTGCGATTTTGAGTAGAAACTACTATAAATTGACCTTAAGTTACATAAATACTTTATTAAATAAACCAATAAAGTTGTTCAAATATTGTTTTTTAGATTCTACTCTCTTTGTTTCAATCAAAATGAGTTCTATATCATGGAGCAATGAAGAGTTCTTGGTTCTTACACATGCTTATATTCATGTGTACAAGACAAGCAAGTTGAACGATCCAATGTTTTGGAGCCGTTTAACCAATATTTTCAATGCTGAAAACCGAATGGCTACAAGAAACGATCGTGACGAACTAGACATCTTAGCAAGATGGTATGAAATGAAAACCGAAGTTCTATTATTCAACGATCTTTATACCAAAATTGATGACACCCGTTTAAATGCTACTGAGGAGGTAATCTTGGAAGTTGCTAAGGAGGAATACAAGTCATTAAGTAACGGGTTGGAATTCCAGTTTGAAGCCCTTTGGAATATTTTGAAATATATCCCATTTGTTTAAAATCTATTTTAGTTTATTATGTGAGTACTAGGTTATTTTCATGTATTTCGTATGTATTTCGTATGTATTTCATTTGTTTAAAATCTATTTTAGTTTATTATGTGACTAACTCGTATGATTAATTTGAATTAATAAATGGCCATTGCATTAGTTTTCACAATACATTAGAATACATTAGTAATAAGGATTCCATGAACCATTAAAAACATTACGACAATTACATGAAAAACAACGACATAATACGAACAAAGCATTAACGTAAAACACAAGTCCATGGGTTATTCTTAACAGAAATTAGAGCGGTCTACATGAAATACTGTTTATTTTTAACAGCCTTCCAAACTTCCTCATATTCGAAGTCTTTGCCGTCATGCTCATAGATGTAAAAATCTGTAACAACTTCCAAGAACTCTTCTTCGTCCCGATAACGAACATTGTTACTTTTCGCATAATTACATGCTCGATTGAACCATGTCGCTTCTTCCTTTACATCCATCCACTTAGTAACAACATCTGATTTTTCTCTTTTTTGTCCTTCTCCCATCTCATGGTTAAACAAAGATGTTATGCGAGTCCATTCATCACCAATTAGGCAATGCGGGGGAGCAAGTAACGATACACCATCCTTAACACTTAGACAGCAACGTGTTAGAACTAACACCTCGTTTGTCGTCCATGGCCTTTCAGAATTGGAACCAGGTATTTCATTCGAAGAACTTGCTGCATTCGACGACATTTCTAATAATGGGAGTTCGTTTCGTTTAGGTGATATGGGTGTTTGGTTTTTAGATCTTAAACATCTATTTATATAAATAAATAGACTATGAATTAAAACTTTGACTATGAAATGGTTACATTTGGACTATGATTTTCAGCTTTATGCAGTGATTTATCATGTCAAACTGTCATTTATGTCTTGTCACTTAAGGGTTCCACTACGATTTGCAGGTTACTACAGTGACTTGTCATTACTGTCTAGTCATTTCAAAGTTGGACTTGTCATTACTGTCTAGTATGTATAAATACCACTTATAGCTCAATTTTATTACAATGTCGACTTTATTATGAGTTCCTCACACAAATTCGAAGCTTGCTCATGCAACGAAGTAGATTGTTACTACTGTGATTCGGTAGACCCTTTTTTTACACCCTCTTCAGCCGGGCCATATATGTCACATGAAAATTTTGAAGAATTAAAGAAGGCTGAAGCACAACAAGAAGAGGACAAAGAGTCATCCCGACTTCTCACTCAACTTGCTAATGATATTGAATCGGAATGAAAACAAGCTCAAGAATGGATTGACCTCAATAAAAACAAAATCAAAGAGCATAAAGATTGGATAAAAAAGAGTAAGAAGGCAATCAAAACGACTGAAAAACGGCTTGCTGAGAAGGATGAGCAGTTGATACACATTATGGTAAAAAGGATCGTTTGGAAGACAAAATGAGAATTAGGGATGACTATATAACAATGGAGAAAGAGAAGTACCCATTGCAGTTCCCTGAGTTTAAAAATTAGTTACAAAGTTGTTGTAATATTATCATAAAACAGATTAGGTTGCAAAAGGATCGTTTGTTGTTTTTTTAAATAACATGTTGTAACTGTTAAAAAGAATCTGCAAACTATATTTTATAATATAAAGGCTTCATTCATTGTTATAATCAACAAACTTAACTAAAATATGAAAGCATAGCAATGTCTTGTAAGACTTAATAAAAATTTTACAATACGTAATAAGTAAACAACTCATCATTACTCTTAATTTCAAGGTTGTTTTATATCAAAATCAGCGTTATATGTTTGTGAGCAACCCGCTGAACCACCAATATTATATGCCATATCTGCAGTAGAAATTATGTGACCTGCTCCGCTACCGGACGCCCTTCCAGTACAATTATTTCTCGTGTGTCCTAGTTGACCACATGTAGAACACTCTTTTATAATTGGACCCTCGCCTTGGAATGGAATGTGGTCTGTGTTTCTTGGCCTGCCTGGCTGACGTTTATCCATTATAGGTGGCTTAACAATCATCAAATCACCGGGGATCTCCCATTCGGATGGCTTTGGTAGAGGGTTTATTGATTCCTCATATGTTTTCCTCAGTGTTTCGGTAAGGTAAGCATTTAATACAAACCTCGAGCAGTCTTGGTAATTGTTCACTGTTAAACATCTTATGACATGACCACAAGGTATCCCATCAAGTTGCCAATGCCTACATGTACATGTCATATCTTGAAAATCAACAATCACATTTTGTGCCCCCTTTTTGACCTCGCATTTCGTATTTGAGATCATGCGAACATCCCATTTGGTAAAAGTTTTCTTGTTTTCTTTTACAACTTCATCCGCCCAAGGGGGAAGTATTGTTGTTGCTTTCGCTAAAAAAACAGCCAAAATGAAGAAGTTAAGATCAATAACATCAAAACTAATAAAACATTAATATTACAAATTTACTTAATACCTGCAAAGTTACGTCTTTGAAACCACCATTGTTGCATTGTAGCACGAAAAAAATCGATCAACATAAGTATTGGCACCTTACGTGCGTGTCTAGATAATGCATTTATAGACTCCGCACTGTTGGATGACATAAGATTGTATTGGTTCCCTTTAAAATGTGCCCTTGACCAGGTTTCTGGATTTATACTTTTTAAGTACTCCCATACTGGTTCTTTTGTCTTTTTCATAACATCCATGGCAGCATCAAAAGCATCAACTGTGTACGTCCTACACGCCTCCCAAAAAATTCCTTTAACCGTCTTACTCTTGCCGAATCTAGATACTATGTTGAAATACAAATGGACACCACATATTCCATGATGAGCGTGAGGAAAAATGTTGGCAACGGATGTTGCAATAGATGGAGACCTATCAGATATAATTGTAAGCTCCTGCATATTTCCTATGCAATCATGTAGTTTTTGAAAAAACCATGTCCAAGAATCGGTACACTCATTTTTGCATATACCATATGCAACCGGTAATATTTGGTTTTGTCCGTCCTTAGTAACTGCAAGTAACATGGTACCTTTGAACCCGCCCTTTAGGTGAGCTCCATCTACTACTAGGGTCGGCTTACAAAAATTGACAAAAGTGCGTACCTACAATACATTGTATATCTATTCAAATACACCAAAATAAATATTAAAAAATTAATACAATATGATAATACTAACCGAGCAACCGAGTGTGATGTACAAAAACTCAAAGCGATCATTAGCATCTGTTTTAATATGTGTGACAGTACCCGGATTATGTTTGGCCAAGTTGTGACAATACGCCGGAAGTTTGGTAAAAGAATCCTCTTTCGTACCCCTTAACGACAACAATGCATATTGCTTCGCACGCCATGCTTGATGGTATGAGATATTGATATTCAATTGAGCATTCATATCATTAATAATTTCTTTTCCCCAATAAACTCTACTATAGTCTTCAGACAAAACATCAGCAACATATTCACCCAAAACATATTTGTTTGCTTGTCGATGATTAGGTTGCAACAATGTTGAAGAACATGTGTGTACATCAACAAATTTATTCACTTGGAAAAGTCCATCAGAATTTTTAATTGCTTTTGCTCTTAGTAACCAAGAACAATTTTTCAAAACACACACAACTTCATACCTTGATTTGGTGGATCTACTTGTCCTCGTCTGGAAACCTTCTCGAAGACATTTTTTACCAATACACCGCTTTAAAAGTTCTTTGTTCTTAAATATACTCTCACATTGAATCTTTTGAAGATTCATGTCTACCATCTGTGTTGGGATATCTTCATTAATATCAACTGGCCATGCTAGTATAGGGGGCATACCGTGAAAAAGGTTATCGGGAAACTTAGCTTTAACTTCATCACCCAACTCATCTCTATCGGAATTGCTTTGTAGCTCGGTTATATCTAAACATACATCACTAACATCAACATAATGCCCGTAAACATGATTTTTTTTCATTTTTTTGACTTGATTTTTTTTCTTTTTAGTTTTATCTACCACACGCCTACTTATAACTTTAACTTCTTGTTCGGCAACATCATCACAACGACCACCCACATCATCAAGATAAGTACCAACATCATCATCACCAACATGCTTGTAATTCTCAGGATCCACATAGTGAATAGGTGAATAACTAACATTAACATTTTCAGCAACACTGTGAAATTGAGGTACACCAGGAGTATTGAAAGTAACTATCGGATCGTTGCTCCCTTTATAACTACATAAGTTACCAACAAGCTGGTTTCCAATTTCACCACCCCCATTAACCTCCTCAACTTCATCAACCACCACAAACACTTTTACAGCCCTTCCTCCACTACATTTGATTACGTTTATCAACATTCTAACATCCATGTCTTCAACTATAGCTATATAATAATTTAATTCAGGATGGTGGAAACGAAGACTAATTCTATATTTGTCTAACAAACCAATTTTGCTTCTTACCAAAGATACAAAATCACTATAACTAATATACTCTAGAAATATCAAAGCAAGTTCAGAAATACCTCCCTGTGGACATATGTATTCCAGATTAGTTCCATTAACTTGTCATCTCCCACCGGTTACAAGACAAACCAAATATTCAATCATTTTTTGAGCAAATTGTAGAGGAAGTTCCTAAACAAATAACAATCAAAATGATATTTTTCTACAAAACTTTTTATATAGCAACATGATTTCGTAGTCAAACCAATTCATTTCATAGTCAAACTAAAAAAAACAAAAAAAATCACAATTTCGCAGATAGAATGAGAGTAAATCGCAGATGGACCTATTCCATCTGTGATTTTACCCCTATATATACAGAAAAAAATTAAAAAAAAAAAATTAAAAGCACCTGCGAATGTACAAGCACCTAAAGCACAGCTGTGCTTTAGGTGCTTGTACATTTGCAGATGAGATGCTGATTTCGCAGATGGGGCATCTCCATCTGCGAAATTATGGGCTAATTTTGTAATTTCGATTTTTTTGGCTATTTTTGTAATGCCATTAGTGTAAATTGCTATTTTTGTCATTTTCTCATATATATATATATATATATATATATATATATATATATATATATATATATATATATATATATATATATATATATCAAGGTTGCAAAAATCGTTTGACAGTAGCTCGACGGTGGACTAGGGTCAAGGGATTAATCGGCTAGGCGGGGATTAATCGGGGGATTAATCGGAAACCATTAATTATTAAGAAAATAATTTAAAAATTAATAAATCTAAATTTAATCATAATAATATAAGTAAATAAGCATAAAAGTTTAATAAACACAATAAATTATCATCCAAAAGACCAAAACAAACATAAAAAGTTAATAATAAGTTCAACAAACACACCAAATCATCATCCAACAAGTTCATAACAAGTTTAAATAGCACAAAAATAAAACATATTATCTTCTAATCCTCTCCACACACTTCCATTATTTGAACCCCATCCGACTCATATTCGTCTTCTTCTAACACTTGCTCCTCACACTCGGACTCAAAATCTTCATCGGAAAGTTCCCTCGTTCTTGGACTTTCTCGGGGTGCTTGATTATCATCGGTTCCTAGATCTTCATTAACCATTTCGGGGTCTACTTCATCCACATCAACAATCCATTCTTGAGTCGAGATTAAATCATTTGCTAACAACACCTCCATATTTCTATCTTTTCGCTTTTGGTTTTTTTCCATTAAACTAGCATTGAATTGAACATAGACAAGATTGTTCAATTTGTTTGCCTCCAATCTATTTCGTTTTTTTGTATGTACCTAGAAATGTGAACATAATAAAGAGTCGAAATGTGCTTAATATATAAACTATTAAATTTTATAAAATATAAATTTAATAATATACTAACCCCTTCAAACGTGCTCCAATTCCTTTCATAACCCGATGAACTACTAGTCAAAGAAAGAATCCTCATTGCAATCTTTGTCAAATGAGGAGTTGTGCCACCAAATAGTCCCCACCAACTAGCTACAATTAAAAAAAAGAACACATTATTAATTGATAAATATCAAAATTTTATAAGATACTAAAATAGATAACTAAAAGTAAAATGAATTACCCGGATCAAACTCGACATCATTCACCTTACAATTTTTAATTGCAAGATCACAACCAAATCTATCAACTTTTTTTTTGTACTTTGGCAAGTCAATTGTTACAACTTGCCTTTGCATCTCAAAATTGTCACAAAGTAATGTATCAAAAAAATCAAGAACCGAATTCATTATATCAGGATCATATTGGAGTTGTGGATCCTTATAATGATAATATGGATTCAAAAGATAAGACGTTAAATGTAAACTTGAATCTAGACGACCTTTCATCTTTTTGTTTATGATATCTATAATATGCTTGTAAGCTTTCTCGTTACCGCCCAATGATGTGATAATTTCTTCTTTAGCAACTTTAATCTCCCCGTAAACAAAACCCATTGAGGGCTTCCAATCCGCGTCAACCATTCGAAGGACTTTCACCAAAGGGGAGAACACCTTTAAACATTGTCTCACACCGGACCAAAAATGGACACTTGACACCGTTTTATATAAGGCAATCCCTTTAGGTGTACTAGAAAATTTACATTCCTCCCATTCGGTGCTAGAGAACATATGTCTTAGTTGCTCCTTTTTTCCGCCAAACTTTGTAATTTTAGAAAGGCGGAAGCAAATCTCGTGACTCCCGGTCAGTGTTGTAAAACTCGCCGAGTTGGCCGATTACTCCTACAAGTACTCACTACTCCCCCCTTGCCGAGGCAAGTTACATAATCCCGAGTACTCCTCGATCAGCCCCTTACGAACTGAGTAGTGTTGTGAAATTTGGTCAATTCGGTGATTAATATGTATAATATACTTAATGATTTATTATCTAACACACACACATGTGATTATTACTACATATATATCTTATATTTTCAATAATTATTCACGAAATGAGACCATTATGTGTTTTTCATTTTTTGTGTATTCACATGTATCCAATTTTGTTATATATTTAATCAACTTATGATTTTATCTTATGATTTTGACATATATAATTTCCCTAAAAATATTTCTACACAAATTTCCAAATCCGAGTACTCTAGTACTCGCTACTCGGTAGTCGGCCGAACAGGTACCGAGTAACGAGTTCTACAACCTTGCTCCCGGTCGGATAATTTCTCTTTTGTTTGTGTAACTTCTCATCATCGCCAAGGTTTTGTGGTGAGCGTAAATGAAGATGATTAGCTTCTTTGCTTGATCTAGAATTTTCTTAAACCTTGGGAGTGAACCAATACCTTGAAGAAATAAACACGATTAAATAACAAATTATAGTATAAAATTAAAGATATTAAAACAAAATCAAGTAATAAAGTAATAAATACAATAAATAAACAAAATAATGCAAGTACCTTCGAGCATAAGGTTAATGGTATGTGTCGCACATGATGTCCAAAAAATAGATGGTCTTTTTGTTGGAATAATTTCTAAGGCTGCAACTATATTAGGCAAGTATTTGACCCGGTTGTGCATGGTCCTTTTGGGTTGCCTTCACCATAGCAACTTGACAGGATGATTTATTATGAGGGAAGAAATATTATTAATATATTATGAGAATAATATAAGGAATAATAATATTATTATTTGATTAATATAAGTCATAAATTAATTGAGAATTAATTTGGTGACTTAAAGAGATTAATTGAATAAAGGGGTATAAACTGTCAATTGTGTGATAGTTCTACTTTGGGCTATAAATCCCTTATGGATAATGGTGGACGGTTTTTAAGGACTTTGGATAGGCCTTGAAATTGTCCAAAGGCTTATCAATTAGGGTATAGGATTGCTTAGGGCCTAAGTTATCTAATTAGGGTTTAAGGGTGAAACCCTAGGAGCCTTACTAGTATAAATAGACCCTAGGGGTCAAGAGAAATCCGCACTCTTGCATAGAAAAGAAACCCAGGCCGATTTTCTCTTCCCTCTCCTCTCTCTCAAATCATCCTCTTGCAAGTTGGTGTTTGTAAGCCATTAGAGGAGTGACAATTGTGACTCTAAAGCTCCAAGGATAAGAAGATCAAGCAAGTGATTCAAGGTAATCTTCTAATTCTGCTTTCTTATGTTATTATGCTCTATTAGTCATTAGAAGTCTTGGATTCAATGCATGTTTAATTAGAGAAACCTAGATCCAAGCATTAGGGTTTGCATGTGCACATAGGAATGTTCATATGGCCAAAACCCAATAGTGGTATCAGAGCCTAGATTGGTTTCTATTGAATTGATGCATTGGTTGCTTGTTTGATGCCTTCAAAATTCGAATTTTGTGTTTCTGCCTGATGAACTCGGCGAGTCCCATAGTGGACTCGGCGAGTAGGCTAGACTCGGCGAGTCCATTGTGGAACTCGGCGAGTCTAAGCGTCAGGAAGAGCTAACTTCAGGATTTCTTGTTGTTTATCTTTGAGATACTTGCTTTTATCATATTAGATCAATATAAATTCTATTTTATGATATATATGAGTAGATTCTTGATCTAATTGAAGATATTTATCAATTAATAAAATATTTATTTCCTTATGTGATAATTGATTAATTATTTTAATTAAATTGGTAAATTGTTTTGCAAGAAACTATTAAATAATTCAAATATGGATAATTATGTGATTAAATGTTAATTTAGATTATTTGTTATTTGATCCCCTGTGTTTTGAAAAGTTCAAAACTTGCCCTCAAGTTTTGAAATTTATGTTTTGTGATTAAAAGTTTAATTTAGACAATTTAAATTTCAAACCCTAGAATTTTACAAGTTTAAAAAATTCAACCCTATACTAATATAATATTACAAGATTAATATATATATATATATATATATATATATATATATATATATGTATAATTTAAATGCTAGTCTTACCGTTAGTAGGTCTCATTCACGAAGCCGGTCTATAAGGTAGGTATAAGGTTGCTGCCTATAAAATGGTGCTTAATGGGTGTACACTCACACCCACCGCTTGCTTGATCGGTGGAGGGTCGTTAGCCGAACGGGTAGGATAGGGCAACCTCATCCATTCATTAAAAGTATAATATGAAATACAAAGTAACTACATTTTTTTTAAAATTTCCCAATCCTAGTTACTTTAGGAAAAGTGAATTGATGCAATCCCATGAAATTACACTTTGTACCCTTGCTAAGAAGTTAGTGGAGCGTGTGTGGTTTACCGGCACACTAATTGGTTCTAAGCAAAGGTGGAAAAGGGTGATTCATTGTTTATCATAGTTCGATGGAGCGTGTGTGGTTTACCGGCACATCGAATAGGTGATCGTTACAATGAAGGCACCATGTGAATTTGCATGGTAATTCACACCCACTTTGTAATCCTCGGTATCCCAGTCACAAACGAGAGGGGCATATCGAGATTTAAACATGCCATTGAAAAGTTTCAATGAATCTCATCCAAACCTAGTAATTCTCAATACATTTAAGAACTTAAAGTTATGTTTTCATGGTGGAGAATTAGTGAATCGTCATTCACTTACCTTCAAATTGTTTGCATGTTAGATTACGGCATCCCTTTTCTAATATGTAAATATTGTTTTCGGATCCTAGCCCTAATTTTCTTATTGGGTGATTATTAGGGATTCAAATTCTAATCTATCTTTGTCCTTTCTATTTGTAGATGTCGAACGCGAACAACGCTGTTGCTAGTTCATTCACATTGATGCACCTTTGCCAAAAGGTGACTTTCGATGGAACGAACTTTAGCGAATGGATAAGATACATTCGCACAATTGCTCGCTATGAGGACAAGGAGTATGTCCTCGATGAGAAGCTCGAGAAAATCAACCCAGAAATCACTACTCCAGCTGAAATGACTGCTTTTGAGACTCATGAACGTGATGCAACGAAGGTTCATTTCATCATGATAGCCACAATGAACGCCGAATTCCAAAAGTCCTATGAGGACATGTATCCGTACGAAATGCACCAAGACTTGTTGGAGAGATACCACCAAAACGCGAAGCAGGAGCGTTACGAGATTTTCACTAACATGATTTCCGCCAAAATGGGTCATGGAGAATCTCTAACCATGCACCTGCAAAAGACGCAAAGGTATGTCGATCGTCTTCGCAAGTTGAATGTTGACTTTGGGGAAGACTTGGCGATCGACATGGTGCTTCACTCTTTGCCTCCGTGTTACAATCAATTTAGGATGACCTACCACATGAACAAAGAAGAGGTCACCCTAAGTAAGCTCCAAGGTCTCCTTAGGGTTCCTGAAAGCAACCTCAAGGACAAGTCTGTTGCACCCACTCCCAATCCACCCGCTGCTCCTGTTATGGCCATTGGGCAAGGAAGAGGCAAGAAGAGGAAGGCTCCGTCTAAGAGCCACCGCAAGGGAAAGTCCCGAGATGGTTCCTCTTCTAGTGGGACCAAAGTTGATCCCGCTAAGCCTAACCCTAACCCGAAGGAGGCAGAGTGCCACCACTGCCACAAAATAAGGCATTAGAAGAGAAGCTGCCCAAACTACCTGCAAGCCATAAGGGAAGGAAAGATCAAGCCATCTTTCGCAGGTATATAAACAATTAAATCTAATGATTCATCTCATGCTATTTCTTGGGTCCTTAATACCGGTTGTGGTTACCATATTTGTTCTGAATAGCAGGGACTAAGAAGAAATAGGGATGTGGAGCATGGAAGAATAAATCTAATCATGGGAAACAGAAGATCGTCGCCTGTGACCAAGATTGGAGTGTATTCTTTAGTGCTTAGGAATGGCTTATGTTTAGATTTGAACAATTGTTGCTATTCGCCAAAAATGGCAAGAAACATCATTTCATTTCATGGTTTGCTTAGACAAGGTTTTAGATTTTCTTTTAATAATGAGAATGGTTCTATTCTTGCTTATCTAAATGGTGTCTTATATTTTGAAGCAATACCGTGTAATGGAATTTATGAAACTGTTATGATTGTAGATAACTTAGGAAATGATGTTTTATGCATGGATTCTTCCAATGGTATGGATAGAGCATCCTTGTGGCATTATCGTCTTGGACATGTCAACAAGAAGCGCACAGCCCAACTCCAAAAGGATGGAGTGTTGGAGTCATTCGACCTTAGGGAAGATGACACATGCGATTCTTGTTTACTTGGAAAGATGACCAAGTCACCCTTCGCTAGTACATGTGAAAGATGTGAGGGTTTATTGGACCTCATACATACCGATGTATGTGGACCCTTTAGATCAACCACGAAGGATGGAAACCGCTTCTATGTGACTTTTACCGATTACTATAGTAGATATGGGTATATCTACTTAATCAAGCAAAAGTCAGAAACGTTTGAAAGGTTCAAAGAGTTCAAGAATGAAGTGGAGAATCAATTGGGCAGGAAAATGAAGATGCTTCGATCCGATCGAGGAGGAGAGTACCTAAGTCTTGAATTCCACGACTATCTCAAGGAGTGTGGAATAGTTTCATAATTGACGCCACCTAGGACACCGCAGTTGAATGGTGTGGCAGAAAGGCGTAATCGAACCTTGTTAGACATGGTTCGCTCTATGATGAGTCGTGCTTCACTACCTATCTCATTTTGGGGGTATGCCTTAGAGACTTCCGCCCATATCCTTAACCGAGTCCCTACTAAGAAGGTTGCCAAAACACCTCATGAAATGTGGACAGGGAAAGCTCCCTCGTTAGCACATATCAAGGTTTGGGGTTGCGAGGCTTTCGTAAGACGAGATACTCACGACAAACTCGAACCTCGTAGTGAGCAATGTTTTTTCATCGGCTACCCACAAAAATCCTTTGGATATCTCTTCTATAGACCGAAGGACAATGTTGTCTTTGTTGCGAGGATAGGAGTTTTTCGAGAGCGAGAACTCATAAGCCAAGGAGACAGTGGGAGGCAAATCGAGCTTGAAGAGATTCAAGAGTCGATAGATGAAGGAACCTCTACCGCTGGCACTCAACCCGAGGAGGAAACTCCGGTTGAATCGTTTGACGAATCATTGCCTCTTAGACGTACCGAAAGAGTTAGAGTTCAACCCCAGTTTTATGGTTTTCATATTACTACCGAAGGGGACACGTATATTATTGATGGTACACTAATAAATCTAGACGAACCTAGCAGCTATAAGGAAGCCATGGTAGGCTCGGAGTCTACGAAATGGAAAGAGGCAATGGACAGCGAGATCCAGTCCATGTATGACAACCAAGTTTGGAATTTGGTTGATAATGTGCCCGGACGTAAGACCGTTGGGTGCAAATGGATCTTCAAGAAGAAGACCGACGTGGATGGAAACGTACACACATATAAGGCACGATTGGTTGCGAAAGGATTTACTCAAACTCCTGGAGTTGACTATGATGAGACCTTCTCACCAGTTGCGAAGATAAAATCCATTAGAGTGATGCTAGCAATTGCCGCATTTCACGATTATGAGATTTGGAAAATGGATGTCAAAACCACTTTCCTTAATGGGAAGTTGGCTGAGGATGTTTACATGGCTCAGCCAGAGGGTTTTGTCTATCCGAAGCATCCAAATAGAGTGTGTAAGCTTGAGAAGTCCATTTATGGACTTAAGCAAGCGTCTCGCAGATGGAATCTTTGCTTCGATGAGAAAGTCAAAGAGTTTGGATTTGTACGAAGCGAGGATGAATCATGTGTATATGTCAAAGCCAGTGGGAGTATAGTAAGCTTCCTCGCTCTGTATGTCGATGACATACTACTCATAGGAAACGACGTCCTGAATCTACAAGAGGTTAAGTCCTGGCTCAGGAAATGCTTCGCTATGAAGGACCTCGGAGAGGCTTCCTATATTTTGGGAATAAGGATAGTGAGAGAAGGAAGTAAGAGACTAATTGGACTTAGTCAGAACACTTACTTAGATAAAGTACTAAAACGTTTTAGTATGGAAAACTCGAAGAAGGGAGAATTACCAACACAAAGTAATGCCAAGTTGAGTAAGACTCAAAGTCCGAGTACCGCAGCTGAAATAGCAGAAATGAGCCGAGTACCACACGCTTCCGCAGTTGGCTCAATCATGTATGCTATGACTTATACTCGCCCTGATGTAGCCTTTTCTTTGAGCATGGTTAGTAGATATCAAGGGAACCCTGGCAGAGCCCAATGGATTGCGGTCAAGAATATCCTTAAGTACCTTCGGAGGACGAAGGAATGGTTCTTAGTCCTCGGAGGGAGTGATGACTTGAAGGTGCGAGGGTATAGTGACGCCAACTTTCAGACCAACAGGGACAACTACCGTTCGCAGTCGAGCTGGGTCTTTACTTTGAATGGAGGAGCAGTAACTTGGAAAAGTTCCAAGCAGGAAACCGTAGCTGATTCAACGTGTGAATCAGAGTACATTGCTGTAACGCCCCGGTTTTTCTCGGTACGTTTGGTTATTTTAATTTAATTATCCTTGTAACCTTGGGTTAATTTATTTAACTAATGTCTGATTTCTTATGTTATTGGACTCTTTTGATCATCTTGTAAACTCCTTTTATTGAAGTCCATGGACTATGGGCCTACTTGCAAAGTCCATCTAGTAAATAGTACTTAATGTGTTAATTGAGTCATTTGGAACACACACAAGAAAAACACTCTAAACCCTCCCTCTCTCTCTCTCTCTATAAAATCGTCCTCTATCTCTTTGGGATCAAGAGCAGCCAAGGGGATGTTGTTTGGAGCTTAATTCTTGTTCATTTCCAGCCTTGATTCATATTGGTATGAACCTCCTTATCATTTCTTACAACTTGATCCATAACCTTGTTCTAGTTTTATGATTTCATCTTCACTTCTTCTCCTTCTTATTTGATTTGTAATTGTATGTTATACATCATCTCAAGGTCCTATCTTCACCCCATATATGGTGGATGATGGATCTAGGGGATTACATGTGGCAAAAGATCATGGAAACCCTAAAAGGGAGAATGGTGATTTTATGTGTTTTATGTTCATTTTCATGTTGATTGTTATTACAATCTTGTGGCAAAATGAAATCCTAATGATACCTAACCCTTTTTAGTACCACCATGATCATGGGGACTAAATTGGGATGATGAACACATCTTAAAATGTGTTTCAAAGGGAGAAGGATGGATAAGCCAAAAAGGAATCACGGGTGGCTACGATTCTGTTTTCCATCAGATCTGTAGTCATTTTGTAAAACTCATATCGTGAGCTCTAGAAATCAAACGGACCCCAAACCAGTTCCAAAGGTTCAAAAATTGAGTTGGATAACTTTCTTAAGAAGGCCAACCTCACTGATAAGGACTTTATCTATGGGAAAGAATGGCATCTTTGCTGTTAGGTCTGATCCGGGTCTGTTCTGATATGTCATTTTGTTTTCATCATTTCTAAGGCTTGGAAAAGGATCCAGAGTGATTCCAAGTTGCTATATGTTCCTTATATTATGAATTTAAGATCTGGAGAAGATGGGGTGTTATTTCCAATTATAAATTGGTTAGAATGGATCCACACTCCAGATTAGTGGGCAGTCACCAGCTTTTGCTAGTGCTGTGATTGTCCACAATGTGAATTTTATATCTGGAGTTTAGGAGATTCTTTTCATTCAATTCCAACTCTGAGACTTTAATTTGTATGTCCTTTACATCTATTAATTTTGGTTTGGACGAATTCTACTCAAATGTTAGGTAGAATTGGCCAACATCACTTGACTGTATTGTTGGAGACATAAGTGATACACCATTTTGTAAAATTCATATTTAATTCATCTTTTGGAGTTAGAATGAGTGCTTTATAGTTGTGGAATCCTGAGCAATCATAGTTTCCTATATAATTTAGTTAAAGCGATGTTTCTGTTTTAGATTTTGGAGTAAATCCGTTTTAAACAGCAGGTCTGTTTTAGAGACCTTGTTGTGATTACTCCTTTCTCAACTCATAGCTTCATTACTTCTCCTTTCTAACCTTTGGTCCTTCTTAGGTGAGGTTTTGAAGTTTGCTCAAGCTTGGTAGCATTATTTGATTCTTATCTATCCTTACTACTCACTCAAGGTGAGTTCTCTCACACCGTTGTATTGATGATTGTGTTTGCTAGTTAGCTCGTGTGTGATTACTTGAATTTATTATAAAAGCATGCTATATAAGTATTGTTTTAATTCGTACATGTGCATTGTATGTAACTAATCATGGATATGGGGACACCACCAAAGGATACGGATTTACCGGTGCGGTGGGTAGGTAAGATCACCAACGTAATACTCATCGTGAGGTGCGGTGATTAGGGCCAAGTGATACGGGATCTTCCCGGTGCGGCTCAAACCTACAAGTCCTTCTTGTATTATTGGCGTTGATTTGTTCTTTGCCCTTATTATAAAACTATAAATGGAAAATGGATTAGGGTTAGTAAATATGAATGTTAGTACAATGTTTGTGTTTGAATTCACTAAGCTTTGTGCTTACGGTTTCCCTTATAACTTTTCAGGTGTTAAGATTAAAGAGGCTAGGGCTTGACATGGAGCACCGGGACATCACTACTAGTTATTTTTGTTGGGACCTTATTATTATTATTGCTTCCGCACTTATTTTACAAGATTATTAAGTAGATGGATTATGTTATGACTATTTCAGTTGTTTTAATTTAATGTACGATGGGTTTTAAAAGTTTAAAATTTTTGCAAAAATTTGGGTGTTACAAGTTGGTATCAGAGCCACAATTTGAGGGAACTAGGCATTCTTGTGGATGTTCTAGACTCAAATTTGAGGCTCTATAAGAGTTTATTTTCTTTTTAAAATATTTTTCAAACCTTCTAAAGACTTGTAGTGGAAGATGTCGCGGTGTGCCAGTCAGCCAGCCAAGTAAGCCTTATTTCTTATGTTAAATGTTTATGTTAAATTGTTGACTATGAATTGGATTCTACAAGCCTTAAAATATTAGATTACACACTTAGTTAGTATTAACATGTGAGAGAGTTGTAAAATTAACGGCTAGAGCGAATTGGAAATTTCGAAACTAGACGCGAATGCGAAATTGGAACTTGTGTGGAAGGTAGTAGAAGGGCCCCTACTATTTGAAACATCGGTGCCGGTTTTGGGTCGGGGCAAGGTTGAAAAATTTTCAGCAAGCTGAGTGGTTTGTCTTCCTATAAATATCTAGGCTGAATTGTTTCTAAGATTTTCCTTCTTCTGTGGATACCAATGGCTCCGCCTGCTCGACTTAATCAGCTCCAAATGGAGCAAGTTAGGGATATTGTCGCTGAGGAATTCAATAACACTTTCAACGAACTAATCCCGGGTGTGACCAACGACATAAATCAACCAAGTCGGTGCTCTTCTAGATGAGCGCCTCGCGGCTATTCTCGTGGGAGCATTACCGGCTTTGCCTGTTCAGGATTCGACATATTACTTCGAGAAGTTCAGCAAGTGTAGCCCTCCTCTTTGGAACGGTGAATCCGACCCAGTTTCTGCTAAGCACTGGGTGTCAGATGTTGAGGGCGCCTTCATAACTGTTGGGTGCCCGGACCAATACAAAGTAGTGATCGCCATGAATCAGCTGCGAAAAAGGGGAAAGACATGGTGGAACACCATCACCACTCTATTGAACGAAGAAGAAGTGAGGGCCATGTCTTGGGCCCAATTTGTGGAGAGGTTCGAGGCACAATATATGCCTAAGGTGGAGCAGCAACGGATGCAGCAAGAGTTCATGGCCTTACAGCAGACTACGGAGTCCTTTAGTGACCTGAACGCCAAGTTCTTGGAGATGCTATCTTTTTGCCCCTCGTTTGCAGGGAACGAGGCCTGGTTGGTCAGTCGGTACACGACCATTTTACGTACCGAGATTCGGGAATTCGTTAGCATGCAGGAGTTCCCGAATTGATCTTATCCCTATTGCGATGCGAGAGCTCTGCATTATCATAGACATGGATTGGCTTGATGCGTTTGATGCGGAAATCCACTGTCGTAAGAAGCAAGTTCGTATTCGAAACCCTAGAGGTGGAGAACTTATTATTCAGGGGGACATTCCCCACCTGGCTATGGCTTCTTACTCTTCTGCTATAGCACTAGACGACGTTCCTATCGTTTCCGACTTCAACGATGTCTTTCCGGAGGAACTCCCTGGCTTGCCACCTATTCGGCAAGTGGAGTTTCACATTGATTTGGTGCTAGGTGCGACTCCGGTAGCGAAATCTCCTTACCGCTTGGCACCACCTGAAATGAAAGAGCTCCAAAATCAACTTCAATAAATAAGTGATAAAGGGTTTATACGGCCAAGCTGCTCGCCTTGGGGTGCTCCTATTATCTTTGTGAAGAATAAAGATGGATCCCAACGAATGTGTATTGATTATGGGGAACTAAACAAGTGCACGATAAAGAATAGGTACCCGTTGCCACGTATTGACAATCTTTTCGATCAGTTTCAAGGAGCGTCTTGGTTCTCCAAGATTAATTTACGTTGCGGTTACCATCAGATGCGGGTTCGTGAAGAAGACATTGAGAAAACAACATTACGTACTCGCTATGGGCATTTTGAGTTCGTGGTGATGCCTTTTGGGCTCTCCAATGAACCCGCATCGTTTATGGATCTCATGAACCGGGTGTGTAGCCCGATGCTTAACCGTTCGGTCATTGTGTTCATTGATGACATCTTGGTCTATTCTAAGACCAAAGAAGAGCATGAGCAACACCTTCGGGAGATTCTGGAAACTCTGGCAAGAGAAAGGCTTTATGCTAAATTCTCAAAATGTGAATTTTGGTTAGAAGAAGTTCAGTTCTTGGGGCTTGTGGTAAAAAAAACACCGTATTAAGGTCAATCAAGCCAAGGTTAATGCGGTTAAACAATGGGAGATTCCAAAAACACCTTCTGAAATTCGTAGTTTCTATGGTTTAGCCGGTTATTACCATAGGTTCATTGGAAAATTCTCTAAAATTGCCTTGCCACTCACCCGATTGACCAAGAAATCAGTGAAATTCATTTGGGGTCCGGAGCAAAAATTTGCGTTTGATGAGCTGAGGAAGCGATTGTGTGATGCTATGATTTTGGCCTTACCTGATAGGGTTGAGGATATGGTGGTTTACTGCGATGCATTGCTTCAGGGTCTTGGTGCCGTGTTAATACAACGGGACAGGGTGATAGCCTATGCCTCCCGATAGCTGAAACCCCACGAATGGAACTACCCCACTCATGATTTAGAGCTTTGGCTATTGTTTCACTCTTAAGATTTGGAGGCACTATCTCTATGGAGTGAAGTGTATCATATACACTGACCATAAGAGTCTGAAATATTTGTTCGAGCGGCGGGATTTGAACATGAGGCAGATCCGATGGTTGGATGTGGTAAAAGATTATGATTGTGAAATTCACTACCACCCCGGTAAAGCTAATGTGGTAGCTGATGCTCTCAGTCGTAAACAATCTGTCGAACCGATTCGAGCTAAGTGTCTCCGGATCACGATGGTGTCCTCTTTGTTAGATCTAATCCGAGACGCCCAAAAGACGGCAATACTGGAGGAAAACATCAGGCGTGAGAAGATTGGGAAAGAGTTGCCTAAGATGGAACAAGACGGGCGGGGTTTGCTGACTCGCTACGGTAGGGTTTGGGTTCCATATACCGGGGGAAATCGGAAAACCCTAATGGATGAGTCTCATAAGTCAAAAATTTCTATCCATCCTGGTGCTACTAAAATGTATTGCGACCTTCATGAGGCTTACCAGTGGCATGGAATGAAGAATGATGTGGCTCAATTTGTGGAAGAATGTATGACCTGTCGGAAGGTCAAGGCGGAACACCAGAAACCGCATGGGAAGTTGCAACCATTGGAGATTCCTTAATGGAAATGGGAGCATCTAACCATGGACTTCATTACAAAACTTCCTAGAACTGCCTGAGGATCCGATACGATATGGGTGATTGTTGATCGTTTGACTAAGAGTGCTCACTTTCTGGCTATAAAGGAGAGCTCATCGGCGGAGAAATTAGCCGAGATCTTTGTTCGGGAGATTGTCTCATTACATGGGGTGCCCGTTTCTATCGTCTCCGATCGAGACACCCGATTTACCTCTCGGTTCTGGAGGAAGTTTCAAGAGGAATTGGGCACACGATTACATTTTAGTACCGCCTTCCATCCGCAGACAGACGGGCAGAGTGAGCGGACGATTCAGACCTTGGAGGACATGCTTAGGGCATGTGTGATTGATTTTGGGGGTAGTTGGGATGACCATCTACATCTAGTTGAGTTTTCTTATAACAACAGCTATCACTCGAGCATTAAAATGCCTCAGTATGAAGCCTTTTATGGGAGGAAGTGCAGGACGCCCGTTTGTTGGGGCGAGGTTGGGCAGAGGGTACTTGGGAGTAAAGATATTGTGCTACGGACAACGGAGAAAATCCAAGTGATTCGGGATCATTTGGTCACAGCGAGCAGTCGTCAGAAAAGTTATGCCGACAAAAGACGCTCCAATCGAGAGTTCCAGGTGGGAGATTATGTGTTGCTTAAAGTCTCCCCTTGGAAAGGTGTGATTCGATTTCAGAAGAGGGGAAAGCTCGGACCCCGATTCATTGGACCCTACAAGGTCATAGCCCGTGTGGGGAAGGTGGCTTACCATTTAGAGCTTCCTAACGAGCTTAGTCTAATTGATAATACGTTCCACGTGTCTCAGTTACGAAAATGCGCTGTTGATGAGACCGATGTCATACCACTGGAGGACATACAGATTGACGAGCGTCTCAATTATGTTGAGAAACCAATCGCTATTTTAGAACGAAAGACGAAAGCTCTCCGCAACAAGACTATAAACCTGGTTAAGGTGCAGTGGCAACATAGGAAGGGTTCGGAATGGACTTGGGAACCGGAATGCGAGATGCGGGCTCATTATCCGGATTTGTTTCTAGGTGTTGACTTCGAGGACGAAGTCCGTTCTTAGTGGGGGAGAGTTGTAACGCCCCGGTTTTTCTCGGTACGCTTGGTTATTTTAATTTAATTATCCTTGTAACCTTGGGTTAATTTATTTAACCAATGTCTGATTTCTTATGTTATTGGACTCTTTTGATCATCTTGTAAACTCCTTTTATTGAAGTCCATGGACTATGGGCCTATTTGCAAAGTCCATCTAGTAAATAGTACTTAATGTGTTAATTGAGTCATTTGGAACACACACAAGAAAAACACTCTAAACCCTCCCTCTCTCTCTCTCTCTCTAAAATCGTCCTCTATCTCTTTGGGATCAAGAGCAGCCAAGGGGATGTTGTTTGGAGCTTAATTCTTGTTCATTTCCAGCCTTGATTCATATTGGTATGAACCTCCTTATCATTTCTTACAACTTGATCCATAACCTTGTTCTAGTTTTATGATTTCATCTTCACTTCTTCTCCTTCTTATTTGATTTGTAATTGTATGTTATACATCATCTCAAGGTCCTATCTTCACCCCATATATGGTGGATGATGGATCTAAGGGATTACATGTGGCAAAAGATCATGGAAACCCTAAAAGGGAGAATGGTGATTTTATGTGCTTTATGTTATTTTCATGTTGATTGTTATTACAATCTTGTGGCAAAATGAAATCCTAATTATAACTAAACCATTTTAGTACCACCATGATCATGGGGACTAAATTGGGATGATGAACACATCTTAAAATGTGTTTCAAAGGGAGAAGGATGGATAAGCCAAAGAGGAATCACGGGTGGCTACGATTCTGTTTTCCATCAGATCTGTAGTCATTTTGTAAAACTCATATCGTGAGCTCTAGAACTCAAACGGACCCCAAACCAGTTCCAAAAGTTCAAACCTTGAGTTGGCTAACTTTCTTAAGAAGGCCAACCTCACTGATAAGGACTTTATCTATGGGAAAGAATGGCATCTTTGCTGTTAGGTCTGATCCGGGTCTGTTCTGATATGTCATTTTGTTTTCATTATTTCTAAGGCTTGGAAAAGGATCCAGAGTGATTCCAAGTTTCTATATGTTCCTTATATTATTAATTTAAGATCTGGAGAAGATGGGGTGTTATTTCCAATTATAAATTGGTTAGAATGGATCCACACTCCAGATTAATGGGCAGTCACCAGCTTTTGCTAGTGCTGTGATTGTCCACAATGTGAATTTTATATCTGGAGTTTGGGAGATGCTTTTCATTCAATTCCAACTCTGAGACTTTAATTTGTATGTCCTTTACTTCTATTAATTTTGTTTTGGACTAATTCTACTCACAAGTTAGGTAGAATTGGCCAACATCACTTGACTGTATTGTTGGAGACATAAGTGATACACCATTTTGTAAAATTCATATTTAATTCATCTTTTGGAGTTAGAATGAGTGCTTTATAGTTGTGGAGTCCTGAGCAATCATAGTTTCCTATAAAATTTAGTTAAAGCTATGTTTCTGTTTTAGATTTTGGAGTAAATCCGTTTTAAACAGCAGGTCTGTTTTAGAGACCTTGCTGTGATTACTCCTTTCTCAACTCATAGCTTCATTACTTCTCCTTTCTAACTTTTTTTCCTTCTTAGGTGAGGTTTTGAAGTTTGCTCAAGCTTGGTAGCATTATTTGATTCTTAGCTATCCTTACTACTCACTCAAGGTGAGTTCTCTCACACCGTTGTATTGATGATTGTGTTTGCTAGTTAGCTCGTGTGTGATTATTTGAATTTATTATAAAAGCATGTTATATAAGTATTGTTTTAATTCGTACATGTGCACTGTATGTAACTAATCATGGATATGGGGACACCACCAAAGGATACGGATTTACCGGTGCGGTGGGTAGGTAAGATCACCAACGTAATACTCATCGTGAGGTGCGGTAATTAGGGCCAAGTGATACGGGATCTTCCCGGTGCGGCTCAAACCTACAAGTCCTTCTTGTATTATTGGCGTTGATTCGTTCTTTGCCCTTATTATAAAACTATAAATGGAAAATGGATTAGGGTTAGTAAATATGAATGTTAGTACAATGTCTGTGTTTGAATTCACTAAGCTTTGTGCTTACGGTTTCCCTTATAACTTTTCAGGTGTTAAGATTAAAGAGGCTAGGGCTTGACATGGAGCACCGGGACATCACTACTAGTTATTTTTGTTGGGACCTTATTATTATTATTACTTCCGCACTTATTTTACAAGATTATTAAGTAGATGGATTATGTTATGACTATTTCAGTTGTTTTAATTTAATGTAAGATGGGTTTTAAAAGTTTAAAATTTTTGCAAAAATTTAGGTGTCACAATTGCAGTGAGCGAAGCGTCGAAGGAGGCAATATGGTTGAAGAACTTCATCGGTGATCTTGAAGTTGTATCTGCCATAAAGGAGCCCATGGAGATTTTCTGTGATAATGAAGGAGCGGTTGCCTTGACCAAGGAACCGAGGGATCATGGTAGATCTAGACATATCGACAGAAAATATCACTTTATTAGACATCGTGTAGAAGAAGGACAACACGTAGTGAAGAGGATATCATCAGAAGATAACCCAGCAGATCCGCTTACGAAGGGACTGAGTAGGGTTAAGCACTTGCAGCATGCTAGGAGTATTGGGCTGAAGGATGATATTAGTATAGATTAGATAGTATTAGAAACGTGTAATAGATAAATGTAATTAACATTTGATGATTAAATAAAAGAGTATTATTTATGAGTAATGTTATTGTCTTATGTTAATTGTTTAACTATTGTTTCGCTTTGCATGTTTTGGCTTCCAGAATAATTGAGTTTATTAAGAATAATCGAATTATTCAAATTGTCCACAATCGTTCATATGTTGGAAGTAGATATGAATGAAGATTGTCATGAATTGGTGTGTAGATTGTCTAAATGGTATTAGACATAGCAAAAGTTTTCTGCAACATTCATGAGTGCTTATGAACTAGTTTTGAGCATTGGAACAAACCCGCGCTTGCTGGAATCACCTTATGGAATGTGATAAAAGGGTGATCGCAAGACGATAATATCATATGGTCTTAAAACCTAGATATATGGTTTATTATTTGTTAATTGGTTGTACATTGATAATGCGAAACCGCATAAGTAACTTGATGTTATAAAACGCATTTTTGTGTATAGTTGATTAATGAATAAGTAAATGCATATAAGTCGAAGTTTATCTGTTACTTTTATCCTAAGAGGTTAAAAGCGATATCCCGGCCGCTCAATGATTTGATTTGACTTATGTGTCGGGCCCGGTCAGAACTAAATTGATGTGTTCGATTAAGTTCTATGTCAAATAAATCTGAGATCGAGAAACCAAATGCTAGACAATTGATTCCATATAAATGTCTGCATGATATCCAAACAGAGGACTTTACGATCCCTTATCTGAATGACAAGATTGATTAGATCAGAGTTTGACAGCGTCTTTGAGAGCTACGATTGCTAATCGGATTATACTTGTATATATAGTTACTAGACTTATCCAAGTGGGAGACTGTTGGAATAGTGTCTAAGGCTGCACCTATATTAGGCAAGTATTTGACCCGGTTGTGCATGGTCCTTTTGGGTTGCCTTCACCATAGCAACTTGACAGGATGATTTATTATGATAGAAGAAATATTATTAATATATTATGAGAATAATAATAATAATATTATTATTTGATTAATATAAGTCATAAATTAATTGAGAATTAATTTGGTGACTTAAAGAGATTAATTGAATAAAGGGGTATAAACTGTCAATTGTGTGATAGTTCTACTTTGGGCTATAAATCCCTTATGGATAATGGTGGATGGTTTTAAGGACCTTGGATAGGCCTTGAAATCGTCCAAAGGCTTATCAATTAGGGTATTGGATTGCTTAGGGCCTAAGTTATCCAATTAGGGTTTAAGGGTGAAACCCTAGGAGCCTTACTAGTATAAATAGACCCTAGGGGTCAAGAGAAATCGGCACTCTTGCATTGAAAAGAAAACCTGGCCGATTTTCTCTTCCCTCTCCTCTCTCTCAAATCATCCTCTTGCTAGTTGGTGTTTGTAAGCCATTAGAGGAGTGACAATTGTGACTCTAAAGCTCTAAGGACAAGAAGATCAAGCAAGTGATTCAAGGTAATCTTCTAATTCTGATTTCTTACGTTATTATGCTCTATTAGTCATTAGAAGTCTTGGATTCAATGCATGTTTAATTAGAGAAACCTAGATCCAAGCATTAGGGTTTGCATGTGCACATAGGAATGTTCATATGGCTAAAACCCAACACTTTTCTCTTTTAACAACTTTTCCGCCCCCATGTTATTCGTGGCATTATCGGTCACAACTTGAACAACATGCTCATGACCAACTTGTTGAATGCAAGACTCCACATATTCATATATTTTTTGGCTTGCATGTGCTTCGTTGGAACATTCTTTTGAAGATAAAAAAACAGTACCCATCTTCGAGTTAACACATAAATTCATAATGCTTCTTCGCTTTCGATCAGACCGGGCATCTATCATAATCAAGCATCCATCCTCTTTCCATTCTTGTTCGTTTTTTTTCAACAAGTTTTTTGTTCTTTCAACCTCATGCTTTAGAAGCGTGTCACTCAAAGCATATCTAGTAGGAGGTGGAAGCCCGGTTCCAAATTGACCAACAACCTCCAACATCATTTTAAAGCTATCCCTGTCAAAGGTGTTGAGTCTAGTGGATTGCGTCATGGGCTCGGTCTATTGCCTAGATTAAACGCCGGTATTGGGCCTGTCCAGCCGTGCATTATTTTGTATTAAGGTTTAGTATATAAGCTGCATGCATGCAGACTTAGAAGATATCGCTTTTATTGTTTTCGTTTTCGTTTTCATTGCTTGTAAACCCTAGCTCGCCTCTACAGCGGAAGTTCTTCATCGAGCTCTGCTAAGGCGTGACTCAGTTTTGAATCATAAGCTCATATTTGATTTTGTTCTGTGTTCTTTCTTATTTTGTTCTTAAACTGTTATATTTTTTATCGTACTTGTGAAAGATCTAAACGATCTAAGAGTTTTGAACTCATCAATTGGTATCAGAGCAGGAGACTGTGTAATCTATACACACCTCTTCTGTCGAAGAAGTTCATAGGGTTTTTATTCCGCATTGATTGATATTTATTGAGCCATCATTCTTTATTGGCGTATCTCATTAATTGTTAATCTAACCCTAATCGAAAAATTACAAGTCTGATATTTTACAGGTTTTTGATCAAAAGTATTCACAATGTCTATGGATGATTCTCAAACCAATCTGATAAATATCTCCAACAGCATAGGGTCTACAACAAGAATACCGATCTTGTATACGCAAGACTATGAAGTCTGGACGCATCGCTTTGAAGATTACGTGATTGGATCGGAGGATAATGGGTATCTAATCTGGGAAGCAATCACTTCAGGCCCATTCGCTCATTATAGCACATCAAAGATTGTTAAAACACATAAAGAATACAATCAGCTTTTCAATGACGTCAAAGACATTCCTCAAGATGAAAAAGAGAAGTTTTAGTGCAACATCAAAGCTCTAAGGATGATAAGGTTTGCGCTGCAATCAGATACGTTTCTTTTGGTAAGTTCCTGTGCTACAGCTAAGGAGATCTGGGATAGATTGAAGGAATTATATTCCACAGATGAAGATCTGGAACACTCTATTCAAACCCTCCTGTTATCAGAGTTTGGTGATTTTAAGCAAAAGCCTGAAGAAAAACTTATCCAAACTTTCGATCGTTTCAATCATCTTTTGAGTAGATGATAAAGCATGGGATTGAAAGAAAGGTGATTGAACAAAAGGTCACTTTCATGAATGGTCTTAGACCTGAATGGATGGCCGTTGTGTCAACTGTCAAAGCTCATGAACAGTTCAAGTCATACTCTCTAGCAAAACTTGTGGGTATTTTAAAATCCCATGAGAATGCCTTATCGAAGGGAACGAATGTAGTTTCGGTTCTGGGTTCCTTAGCTCTTGTCTCCAAAGGAAAGATTTTGGTTGAAGAAGAAGAGGAATTAGATCTTGCAGATTTTGATCTAACCGGTGAAGAATATGCAATGATGGTGTCAAACCCCAGAAAATTCATCAAGAAGAAATTCTCAGCCAACAAGAACCGAAACTGGCAGGGAAGTTATAGCGTCGAACGGATCAAGAAGGAACCGAAGATGGGATCAAAATCCGAAGAGTCAAAGAAGGAAGCTAAAATTGGAGGCGACTCAGGATTTGACTGTCATTACTGTGGAGGCAAAAAACATTTTGCTAAAGACTGCATGCTGAGAAAGAAAGAAAAGAAGACAAGCGAAGATGATGAGGAAGCGAGCCTCCTGAGAAGATTGGAGGAGATAAAGAAAAGAAAGTCTGTTGTTAATAACTTTACTATGAATGCTTTAATTGTGCAGGGTTCAAACAACAGTGATGAGTTTGGAGGTGTGGAGGTCTGGTCCACAGATTCGGAGGATGATGAAGTTAGGAAGCCTACTCACGGAAAAGCTATGATGGAAAAAGCAGAGCAGTCAATGGGAAGATGCTTTGCAGTGACCGAGGGTGTGTCCCAAATGAGAGGATACACAACTGATAGGGGAGTTGAAGAAGAAAGAGAACGAGAGGACAGATGTTTTGCTGCCAAGCATGTCAGTGCTCAGATCAACAAATGTGATGAGTTGATCAAAAAGGTACAAGATATTCTTGCTTCTCTAAAAATACCTGCTAATAATTATGAAAATGAATTAAATAATTTGAAGTCAAAATTCTCTAGCATAAGTAGCAGTCTCACCCAAACCCGTGTCACGAATTCTAACCTAACTGATCAAATCAGCAGGATTTCATCAAAGAGTGAGGAACGAAGAAGGTGGATCGAGCAAAAGGAAAAGGAATTAATTAGATCTAAAGATGATTCTATTTATTTGCAGAGAGACAATCTTAAACTTCTCAAGCAGAGAAATTTTTTTTGTTTAATTGCTAAGAGACTTTATTTTAACATCACTCAGTTGCATCTTGATTGTGAAATAGGGAAGAAAATTCATCGTATGATTTTACCTTTCCTTGAATTAAAGGAGGATGAAATTGATGCAGAAGCATACAACTGTGAAAGCGCTGTATCTTCTGACGAAGTGTCTCCAGCATATAAGATAGGTCTGGACAAATTTGAATCTTACATAAAGTCCAAGGACCACAAGGACATGCTCAAAAATCTACTAGATGAAAATGATAGATTGAAACTGAGAGCCGAAACTATACAAAAATTTGACTCATTGAATGCCAACTTAAGTTTAGAAAACAAAATTGATGTTGAAAATACATCTAAACTTAATGAGGATGATGATATGAGTGAAATTTATGTACAAGATTTGGTAGACTGTTCTAAATTAGCCAAAAATGAACCCAAGTCCAATAAGAACCTTATTTCTGAAAACTCTGTTGAGTTTGCTCGTTCCTCTACCGACAAGTCCAAAGTTCTCAAATCTAAAGCTGTTGTGTACCAAAAGGTTCAAACTACCCCAAATCAAGTTTACACTGTGTCGAGAGTCACTCCACAACAAACTGCAGAGTTAACCGCGATGGTAGAAGAAGACAATGCTAGTGGATGTGATGAATTCTTTTGGTCAGCCCCAATCGACAACGCAGACAGGACGAAGGGTCTTTCCCAGAAAACCTCATGGAGAGTGAAAGGTAGATATATACCTGAACCACTAAATGAGCCTACAAAGTATGATGTGCCGAGCACAAGTGGAACTAAACCATATGTGGATGAACCGATGCAAACTACGAGTGATACTTCTTCAACAAAGAGTGAATGTTGTGCTCATGCTTCTAAAAGAAAGGCCAACATTCATAGAAATCCAAAACAGGTCGCTGATCGAAAGCATCAACGAAACGTAAGATACAAGAAGAATCTCTCCGAAAGAAAACGATTTTGGAACTCTCAGAATCCTGATTTTGTAAGGATTGAAAGGAAGTCTAAATTGGAGGAAAACTCAAGGAACCAGAAGCACAGTTATGATAGGAACCGAAAAGAAGGTTTCGGTCCTTCAACAGCTTGGAACCGAAAGGGTAGTTTCGGTCCCTCAAATGAATACAACCAAAAGAGCGGTTTTGGTCCATCACCCATCAACAACCGAAAGGGTGGTTTCGGTTCATCTTCCAACTACAACCGAAAAGAGAGTTTCGATCCCTCATCCTTGAACAACCGAAAGGAGAGTTTCGGTCCCTCATCCTTGAACAACCAAAAGGGCAGTTTCGGTCCCTCATCCAACTCCAACCGAAAGAGCAGTTTTGGTCCTTCATCCTACAACAACCGAAAATGAGTTTCGGTCCCTCATTCCATGGCAAACGAAATAACAATTTCGGTCCTCAAGCCTACAAGTTTGATCACAAAAACCAAGAACCCAATGTCTCTCCTAATTCCAAATCTCTAAATTCCAGTCCTTCTGTCAAAAACCTTAGTCCTCCTAAGTCAACAAAAATTAAAGTTTTCACCATTAAAAGAAAAGATGAAACAACTTTAATTAAACGCACATATATGGTTGATATTTCTCTTACTATACCATGTCCTGTAAAAGGCTCACAAGGACCTAAGAAACTTTGGGTTCCTAAATCTGCTTAATTTTTTGCAGGTTATACGTGACGAGCAGTTTGACGAAGAATGGTACATTGATAGTGGCTGCTCGCGTCACATGATAGGAAGGAAGGAGGAACTAAGGGAGTTTCGCTCTCTCAAAGATGGGGTATTGTAAAGTATGGCAACAACTCTTTTGGAACTATTAAAGGCTACGGAATGATCACTAATGGCGAATTCTCTATAAGGAAGGTTGCATACGTTGAAGGGCTCCAACACAATCTCATCAGTGTACCACAGCTGGTGGTTGGTACCGGGTTAAAAGTATCTTTCGACGATGAAGGCTCAGAAATTGTCGAGAAGAAGTCAAGCAACGTTCTATTAAAATCCAAACGAAAAGGAGAAATGTATCCACTGAACTTCAATCCGATAAGAGGTAAACCAGTAGTCTGTTTACTCACAAAGGCTCACTCCGATGAAAGCTGGTTATGGCACAGAAGACTCTCTCACCTAAACTTCAAGGACATCAACAAATTAGTTTTAGGTGATCATGTTCGAGGGCTGCCAGTTCTGAAATTCGTTAAAGAACATCTCTGTGCAGCGTGTGAAATGGGAAAACAGAGTCGGTAGATTCATCCTTCAATAATCAACACTAAGGTAATAGAACCATTGGAGTTACTGCATATTGATCTATGTGGTCCATCGTCCATCGAAAGCATTGGAGGAAACAAATATATTATGGTTATAGTAGACGATTTCTCAAGGTTCACATGAACCTTCTTTCTCAAGCAAAAGTCTGAAGCTGTACCAAAGCTCAAGCTCTTCATTAAACAGATAGAAACGCAACTCAGAAAGGTTGTTTGTAATATAAGGAGCGATAATGGCCTGAAATTCAAAAACAAAGATTTTGAATGTTTTCTTGCTGAAAAGGGGACGAATCACAATTTCTCAGCCCCCTATACTCCACAACAAAACGGCTTTGTTGAAAGGAGAAATCGATCCTTGTGTGAAGCTGCTCGCACCATGTTATGCTTCGCATCCTTGCCATTATACTTCTGGTCTGATGCAATTGCAGCTGCATGTTATACTCAGAATCGATCTTACTTGAATAAACGGTTCTCCATTACTCCTTACGAGATCCTGAACAATCGAAAACCAAACTTGAAATTCTTTCATGTGTTCGGTTCTAGATGCTTCATTTTCAACTCCAAAGAGAATCGAAACAAGTTCGATGCTAAGGCGGACGAAGGAATTTTCTTAGGCTACTCCCTGAACTCCAAGGCATATAGAGTTCTCAATAAATGCTCGAAGAAAATTGAAGAAACATACTATGTCACTTTTGACGATAGTTATGTTAAGAAGTTAAGAAAAACCGAAGATGCATCACAAGACATATTTCCAAAGAATGGTCAGGTTACTATCTCCATCTCGAATCTTTTTGACCAATTCATGCTCTTGTTTGATGAACCTAAAAAAGCAATTGACTTAGAATCAACTGCGAAAGACAACAAATTTGACAATATGAAACAAGTTATAGATAATGTTGCAAGAAAATGGCTGATGATCAATCCAAAGGAACCGAAAGTGCAGACGGAAGTGAACCTTCTAGTGACCATCCTACTGTCGAGGGGGAGGGTTCTTCTCCTCATCATGATCAAGGTTCTTCTTTCCAGGGGGAGAACTCATCGCCAAATACAACAGCCTCCATTGAAATTCCAACCAATGAAGGAGGTACAAATGCTGGTCCTGAACAGGAATCATTCTTCGAGGGGGAGAAAACAGTTAGTGAATATGACAATTTGTCTGAACTCGACGAAGAAATCAATGCTGAATTGGATCCCATCTATGATCCAAAGTTTCCTCCACTTGTGAAATGGACCAAAGATCATCCCCAGACTCAAATCATTGTGGAATCCTCTGAAAAGGTGTTGACTCATTCTCAAATCAAAGCGAAACAGGCTGTTCTATTTTCAAAAGTCGAGTTTTGTATGTTCAATTCATTCGTGTCCAAAATTGAGCCAAAGACTGTTAATTCAGCTCTTGATCATTCAGACTGGGTTCAAGCCATGCAGGATGAGCTAAATGAGTTTGAACGAAACAAGGTATGGCGTCTTATTCCAACACCAAAGAATGCTTCAGTTGCCAGTCTCAAATGGGTGTTCAAAAACAAGATGGACAAAGAAGGAAATGTCATTCGTAATAAAGCAAGGTTGGTGGTCAAAGGGTATTGTCAGGAAAAGGGAATTGATTATGAAGAAACTTTCGCTCCAGTGGCTAGATTGGAATCTGTTCGTATCTTTCTTGCGTACACTGCTCACAAAGACTTTGAAGTCTATCAGATGGACGTCAAATGTGCCTTCCTAAACGGTGAACTTGAATAAACCGTATATGTTGAGCAACCACCATGATTCATAAACGAGAAGTATCCAGATCATTGCTATATCCTTGACAAAGCTGTCTATGGCCTGAAACAAGCTCCCAGAGCATGGTATGAAACTCTCACTCGTTTCTTAAAAATGTCTAAATTCAAACAAGGTTCGGTTGACCCAACCTTCTTTTGTAAGCGAGAAGGTAACCACCTTATGATAGTCCAAATTTACGTTGATGGCATCATCTTTGGCTCCATGAATCCTAGCTTAACAGCTAAATTCCGAAAGTTGATGGAAACTAAGTTTGAGATGAGCTCAATGGGTCCAATTAATTTCTTTCTTGGATTGAACATTAGACAGGGACCCGAAGGCATTTTTATTAATCAGGAAGCATATACCAAGACTTTGCTCACCAAGTTTGGAATGACGGGAGACTCCAAAGTAAAAGTGTCGATGGCTTTTGGAACGAAACTCACACCATCATTGGAGAAAACAGCTGCTGATACAACGCTTTATCGACAAACGATCGGGTCTCTGATGTACCTTACAGCCAGTAGACCTGATATCATGTTCTCTGTCTGTTATTGTGCTCGATTTCAAGCCAACCCACGAGAACCTCATCTTCAAGCAGTGAAGAACATCTTTCGCTATCTAAAGCAAACTTCCTCTCTCGGTCTATGGTATCCAGCCAACTCCAGATTCTTCGTGCAAGCATTTTCAGATGCCAATCTGGGTGGCTGTGGATTGGATCGTAAAAGCACCATAGGAGGATGTCAATTTATGGATGGAAAATTAGTCAGTTGGCAATCAAAGAAACAAACTTGTGTTTCGTTATCCACTGCAGAAGCCGAATACATTGCTGCAACATCCTGTACATCTCAAGTCGTGTGGATACAGAGTCAACTCCGGGATTATGGCTTAAACATGAAGAAAATCCCATTATACTGTGACTCTGAAAGCACAATCAGAATTTGTCACAACCCAATGCAACACTCGAAGACGAAGCATATCGCACTGAGGTACCATTTCATCAAGGATCACGTCGAAGATGGCAACGTCGAAATTCACTTCGTCAGAACGACTGATCAACTGGCAGACATATTCACAAAGGCCTTACCTGAAGCAAGCTTCAATAAGATTTTACAAGGCCTAGGAATGATGCAAGCCGAGTTAGTACCGAAATCGCCTTCGCTCCCATAAAGGTAACAAGCGAAATAGAGCGAACCTATATGAACCGAAATGAACCGAATGTTCGGTCTATTTCGGGTTCGGTCCATTTCGATTTCGGTCTATTTCGAGTGAAGTTGGTCCATGAACCGAAATGAACTGAGCGTTCGGTCTATTTCGGGTTCGGTCCTTCTGAACTTGCTTATTTTTTAAGGCGTTTCCAATGTATTCTTTTGTATATTTTTTTTCATTACTTCTTTTCTACTAATAAAATCCCAAAAATATTTTTTTTCTCATTCAATTGGTCAATTCTTACAAACATCCAAAAATATTTTCTTTATTTTTTTTTATATATGCAGACATATTTCTAACATTTTTATGTTTGTCTAAGTGTGATTCTCGATGGCACATCTAAGGCAGGTAAAAGTTTTTTTTCGTTAGTTAGGCGTCCCTAGAAGCATGTTGTTGTATGTAGACTCAATCCTCAACTGATTCTGAGTGAAGCCTTAATAACATGATCAACACCAATCATGTTTTCCCAATCTAGGCTATCATGTTCACTCTAATCATGAGCTACCTTACTCTACTCAAACTGAGTTTAGAGTTGTCTGCTTGGACCCTCTTTTCTTTAATAAGCAGAGGTACATTCGCTTCTTATACCATCTCCATCATCTTTCTCTATTACATTTCGTTTCATCAATATAACCCCTAAGACTCTCAGTTTTAACCACTGAGGTTTATGGTTATACAAAATATGCGTTCATGATCTTAGTTTCATGTCACTATGTACTAAGTGAAACCCAAAATTCAACACCACTAATGAATTGACGGTGAATTCAAAAATTCAAGATATTACTTGTTACCCAATCAAATCTCTTTTTCTTTTTTAGTGATCTTTATGAGATTGCCTTTCCCAAGGTTTCTCTAACCCTAAAAGATTCAGGTTTTTTTTTTTTTTGAGATTTCTTAAATTCTCTCGTCACTATAAATAATTTCTCACCTACTTGTTCAACAGATCACAATGATCTCACAAGTACTTCATTCTCTTTTGGTCTTATGTTAAGTATCGAAATTATGAATTGAAGCGAAAGCCACCCACTTTAACCTTTAAAAGATGCATTTCAAAACTTCTCAACAAGTTATTGATCGTTATTTCATGGGAAACCAAGCAAGCACTTCAATGTCTCTCTTGACTTTGAAGGAAGTGATTTTTGCCCAGAATCAACTGTTTTATGTCTAAATACGACATCACAGATAATCCCAAAATACTCGTTTTATTTCCTTATCTTTTACACCCTTTGCACGAAAATTTTAATTTTTCCAAAATTCTGAGTTTCACACAGATTCATGTTTCACATGATCAAGGCACAAATACTCAAGCGTCATAAGGTGAAACGATTGGGATAAAAAGGTCGTTGACTCAGCAGAAATCCAAATGGTTTGGCGATTTGAAAAAGGTGATTTTTATAAAAAGGCGTGAAAAAGGGGAAACGTTTTTCTCTCTCCTGCGTCATCTTCGGCACGCCAACTGTTCATACATCAACTCAGGCGCTATTTTTGAGATAATCCAAGATTTCAGCCGGATTCTTCTCTCTCTTCCTTGTACGTATAAAAGGAATTGGAACGGTACTCTCTCAACCTTTATCACTTCCAAAAAGCTCTCAAAGAGGATTAGCTATAAACGTCGACGATAGAGGATCGCGAAGCGCCTAGGCGCCGATTAATTGGCCGCCTAGGCCAATATTTGCAACACTGATATATATTAAAGAAATGAATATTAGGAATAGTAAACTTGTTATTTTTTTTGGCTAAATTGGTTCCTATACTATTGTTGGGCTTTAAAGTTAGAAATAATAAATTTGGATGTTTTTTGGCAACTTTACTCTTCATTCTTTAGCCATTTTGACACTTTTGGTCCTTGCACTTAATATTTTTACATTTTTTAGAAACCTTTTAATATTTAAAGTGTGGCCACAAAACATTAACGGTTTGACAACTTTGATCCTTTTTCTAAAAAGTTACTAAATCCTACCCTTTTAATTTTTTAGTCATTTCGACACTTCTGGTCCTTGCAGTCAAAACTTTTACATTTTTTCATAAACTATTGTTAGGCTTTAAAGTTAGAAATAGTAAATTTGGATTTTTTTTTGGCAACTTTACTCTTCATTCTTTAGCCATTTTGACACTTTTGGTCCTTACACTCAATATTTTTAAACTTTTTAGGAACCTTTTAATATTTAAAGTTTGGCCACATTGGTCCCTATACTATTCTTGGGCTTTAAAGTTAGAAATAATAAATTTGGATTTTTTTGGCAACTTTACTCTTCATTCTTTAGCCATTTTGACGCTTTTGGTCCTTGCACTCAATATTTTTATACTTTTTAGGAACCTTTTAATATTTAAAGTTTGGCCACAAAACTTTAACGGTTTGACAACTTTGATCCTTTTTCTAAAAAGTTGCTAAATCCTACCCCTTTAATTTTTTAGCCATTTCGACACTTCTGGTCCTTGCAGTCAAAACTTTTACATTTTTTCATAAACTATTGTTGGGCTCTAAAGTTAGAAATAGTAAATTTAGATGTTTTTTGGCAACTTTACTCTTCATTCTTTAGCCGTTTTGACACTTTTGGTCCTTGCACTCAATATTTTTACACTGTTTAGGAACCTTTTAATATTTAAAGTTTGGCCACAAAACTTTAACGGTTTGACAAATTTGATCCCTTTTCTAAAAAGTTGCTAAATCCTACCCCTTTAATTTTGTAGCCATTTCGACACTTCTGGTCCTTGTAGTCAAAACTTTTACATTTTTTCATAAAAACATGAAGAAAAAAAAACGGTCTGGGCCAAAGCTCGGGCTTTTCATCCTTGCACTATCTACAATTGTCATATTTATCGACTCGAAAACAACATTCAAAGTTTCTGGCCCTCGCGTAGCAGGGGTAACCTTTCTAGTTTGTATTATTATAATTGTTTGTAGGAAGAATATGTATTATTTTACAAATTTTTAAGATCATAAGATGAATGTCCAAACTAAATAAAGTAGTAATCATAAGTAAGATAGTATTTGTTTTTGGTGGTTTTGTTTTTGTTTTTATACACATTTAGCCATTGATTTTTTTGTCTATATTTGTAAATTAATTTTTTTTGTATCTTACCCTTATGACCGAATGGTGTAAGGTAAACCGGTTTCCGGCGGTCTTTGCATATCCGGTGAGACTCTAGTCATCTTCTCTGATGAGTCTCTGACTAACATTATTTTTTCGGCAAGTTGTAACACACACAAGTAATGTTTCGATTTTCAAATCAACAACTCAAGAACACACACACATCACATCAGATTTCGACTTTTAAATAAAAAAAACAAGAACATATACACACATCGTATCTGAGTATTTGAAATTGTTTAGAGCATCATGTTCTTGTTTGAGTTCTCAAAAGAATGTATGAATTCTTGAACGTACATAAATCAATGTGTGTGTTCTTGAAAAAAATCGATGTGTGTGTATGTTCACATTCATTCTAGAAATTAAATGTGATAATATTGTCATATGATTATTGAAAGAGAGAAACTACAAGGTTCTCAATGAAAAGCATAAAGACTACAAAGAAGAAAGGGGAGATAAATACTAGCTAAGACAAAACCCTAATGGGCTAAAGCCTAAAGAGCCATAAACATGTGGGCTGATAACATATATGCTAACATCCCCCCTCAAACTCATAATGCCACAATAATAAGCATTGAGAGTTCGTCACACAAGAACCGAAACCGAGATGCCGATAGAGCCTTCGTAAAAATATCCGTAAGCTGCAAGGTTGATGAAACAAATGGAAACGATACGATTATGAGCTGTAACTGATGATGGGTGAAGTGGCAATCAATCTCAATGTGCTTCGTCCGCTCATGGAAAACAGAATTATTTGCAATTTGTATCTCACTTTTGTTATCACAATACAGGGGAGTAGGTGAAGAAATGTGAGCTCCCATTTCCGCAAGATGTAATACCCATAAAAATCATGTCAAATTTAAACTTTTAAAAACATTTCAAAACCATTAATCATTACAAAACTTGTTTTCAAAATAGTAAATATCATAGTATCTCATAAACAAAGTCATAAATGTGAGGAGCTGTACGATCACGCCTTTTCCTTCTCGCGATCATCTAATGTACCTGAAACAAAAACTGAAATTGTAAGCCCAAAGCTTAGTGAGTTCCCTCAAAATACTGATACATTGCAAATAACACATATACAAATAACAACATGTACTAGGTCCACAACTTTACATACTGGATTACCCCTGGGCCCACATTGTGAGTCTGGTTTGCCTTCTGGGCCCACAACGCACATCAGGTTAGTATACCCCAGGTCTTCGACCTTTCAATTGGAATCCCAACATACTATGAGTCCAATCATTCTCGGGATGGAATACCCTAGGCCCATAACCAACAGGTTGGAATGCCCACATACTATGAGTCCAGTCATCCTCGGGATGGAATACTCCAGGCCCACAACCAACAGGTTGGAATGTCCTGGTATCAGCGGTCTTAGGCTGCTTTGGCGCCGACTGCGACTTCACCGAGGCCTGCTGCTACTCCCTCAGCTGCAGCTCAATCTCCAACTCACGCCGCCTAGCGGCCTCCTGTAGGTCCAGAAGTGTATCACATCTCTGAGTGGCGACAAACTGACGGATGTCAGTCTTGAGCAGGCCCAGATAACACGTCATCTGAGCCTGCTCCGAGGTAAAATCTAGGCAAAACATTTCCCTCTCCGTAAACATGCGGCTAATCTCTGTCACCGACTCAGTACCCTGCTTCAGATTTAAGAACTCCTGTGACAACCGCTCGCACTCGACCCGCGGAATATAGCGAGCGCAGAACATATCCCTGAACTGCTCCCAAGTAACCACAGCTCTCTGATCATCCATGTATGACCCAGTCACCAACCTCCACCAATCCTTTTCCCCAGCCCGCAACAAGTTCAGGGCACACCTGACCTTCTGGTCAGTAGGACACGAGCACGTGAAGAAACATCCCTCCACATCAGACAGCTACATCATAGCTACGATAGGATCCTGAACACCATCAAAAGTCGGGGGATATCGAAATCCCGGTACTGTAAGCCCCGACTGGGTCTTCCCCCTCCTGCCGCTGTTAAAGCCGAAGTAGCTACAGCGGTAGCCGTCTCAACAAGGGCTGCATATATGTCATCAAAGTACTTCCTCATAGTGGACTTAATAGTCCCAAACAACTCCGGAATCTGACCCTGGAAAATCTCGACCACCTCCTCACGGATGATCTCCCTAAACCGATCCTCTTTCATCATTGGCCCCTCCTGGCCGATAATCTCCGGCGCCGCTGGGGCCTCCTAATCACCCTATCCTGATCTCGATCCGGATCCACCAACTCCCTACAAAACCCTAGGGGTTGTGACTTCCTTGCTCTGCGTATGGGTCCTGTGCATTAGTAGTACGGGCCCAATACTACCTTCCACACCTACCCATATTTGTCTCAAGTATCATCACAACACCCTAACATTATACATGCTCATGGTGGCCGCTCAACCTAACTCCTAAGGGAAGGATAGCTACCTCACCACTGACCTACCGGCCTCACACAACCCACCTATCCATGAAACTTCCACCAACCCTGCAGCACTAGTGTATGTTAGCCATACATAATGCTGGACCCCATAGACTTTCGAATATCCAATACTACCCTAAGCTCCCAATCAAACAAGAACATAACATAAGGCTAAATCAAACATTCTCAAGCTATAAGATCTTAATTACGTATAATCGTGATGCCTACACTAAGCAACTACAATAATGATGTCAATTTCATATAAGGAAATCCTTAGGCTATCAGGCATCATATAATCAGGCAATTCTATCATGCAATTCCTGAAGATCCCTAGCATAGTACTAGCATGCTTTTCTAACATATTACATTATCAAATAACTATATGGTATTTTGGGGTCTACTTACTGGCTCCGGTTGATCATACACCCTGCATCCTCCTTTACTTATTTTGAAAACCATTTTAGAAATCATTTTAAAAACCTTTCCTTGATTTGAGACTGTATTCACACGAATGTTCCTCCAATTCACTCAAACCAAGGCTCTAATACCAACTTTAACACCCATAAAATTTAAACCAAATTTTAACTTTTCAACACATTTAAAATCCAACAGTTATTACAAATATTTGTTTTCAAAATAGTCTTTATCAGAGTTTTCCCAGAAACATAAACAAAATGTGAGGAGCTATACAATGACGTATTTTCCTTGCCGCGATCTTCTGATGTACCTAAAACAAGAAACTAAAACTGTAAGCCCAAAAGCTTTGTGAGATCCCCCAAAATACCCATACTCACACAATACAAATATAATCATAAACAGCATATTATGGGTCCGATCAACCATCGGGTTAGAATACCCCAGGCCCTCAACCTTTTGGTTGGAATGCCAACATACTATGGGTCCAATCATCCTCGGGATGGAATACCCCAGGCCCACAGCTAACAGGTTGGAATGCCCACATACTATGAGTCCAGTCATCCTCGGGATGGAATACTCCAGGCCCACAACCAACTGGTTGGAATGCCCAGGTCTATTGGATTTCACACAAAGCAGAGAAGCCTCAACCAATAAACAAACATGTGTACATATAACAGATAATCACATAACAGTCTATAGACAACAAACTGATCTACCGGATCATACCACATATCATATAATATTATCCTACCCTCTAGGATGTCTAACTAACATATCATTCTAGCATAACATAACCCTTAACAATTCAAAGGGCCGGCCTTGGTGCCTTAGACCCTTGAGTATAGTGAGGAAAACTCACCTGACTCGAAGTGCCGAAATGCTGGAATTCTAACCGCTGCCTCACTGGAAATCCCGAGCTGACACACATAATAAATACTAGATTATTACCCGCCATCACTCCCTTGGCTACGTGTCCATATAATTCATAAAGTCCATTTATTTTTGTCGGTCCAAGGCCTAACACCAAGTCCTTATTTTGAAGGTCCATACTCTAAAGTCCATTATTGGCCTAATTTACCAAATTGGGCCCAACCTCCTTATTGGGCCTAACCCCATGATCCACTATCATAACCTGGCCTAAAATATCCTATTTTCTGCATCCAACAAAGGCCCATATCCATTAAGCCCATAAACCCTAATCCCATTCATCATGAGCCCAAACAGAGAGCGTACGCGGGGCGTACCACTCTGGTTATCCTGACTGCCATCGGGACAATTGACCTCGTACGTTGGGCATACGTAGGGTTTTACCTAAACCCTAATAAGTGCTTAATGGCTTAAGCTCTTAAGCCCAAATTCCAGATACATCGACCAAATATGCCATGGGACCATAAAGTTCCAGACTTTATCACTTTGGATGTCTAGAAGGTCCTTACTCATGGTCTTAACCCATTAAGACCTTCTCACTTCATGCATGGGACAAGCTTAACTGTTGGGAACTGATTTTTATCACTTAAGACCCCTCCTAAGGTCTAAAAGGACAACTCATTTCGTCTAATACATCACAAGCAACATCTTGGGGATTCTTGGAACAAAAGACTTTCATAAAGTTAGATGTCTAGATCTATAACTAGAAAGCACAAAGTTTCAAGATTTTTACCTTCTGGAGCTTCAATGGCACAATACAACCTCAAATCTATGGCATTTCTTTCCTCCTCTAGCTCCTTGGTGCAATATCTTCACTTCCTAAGGTTCAAGATGCACACCAACTCAAACTTCTCACACACAATAGGGTTTGGGACGTTCTTCAGAGGTATGGAGGCTGAGGGTAAGCAAAAGAATGAGCCAAAAGGATGCTTATATAGCCTCCAACCCTGAATATTAGGGTTTTCATCGGACATAAGTACGCCCAGCGTACTAGGGCGCGCCTAGTACGCTTAGCGTACCCTTATGTACGCTTAGTGTACTGCTTCAAGTCCCAAAGTTGTTACTTTAGTCCTTATTCTCCTCGCGACCAAACACAACCAACTCCAAGGACCAACAATGACAACTAATAAAAGGAAGAAGAGTTTTCAAGATATACCTGCAAGGTTCGGGGCGTTACACACCAACTCCTCTTTGCACCAATCCTCTTATACTTCAAGTCTTCTTCTTGCAAATCACCTTCCAAGCTTGAAAATCACAGAAAATGGAGTGCACACACGAATTAGGGTTTCAGAGCTCAAGGGGACGGTGAGGGGAGGCCAAGGGAGGTTAATGATCCTTTAAATAGGATGTAAAACCCTGGAATTTAGGGTTTCATCCTCCAGCTCTAACTCGTCGAGTCATGCCTCCGACTCGGCGAGTTGGTCACTTAAACACGTGGCCAAAAACATTCCTACTCGACGAGTCAGGGTATCCAACTCGTCGACCTTTCAAGATGAAAATAAAACTGTAAAATTAAATACCTGAGAGTCGGGGCGTTACACAAGCAACCACCATAATCAGATAATCACACATGTAGTCATAACCATAACATGATACTCAACATCCATGGAAGATCTAGAGACAACATATTGTTTCTTGCTCTTCCATGAAATGAGAGACTCTTCAAGAAATACGCAAAATCTAGTGGTGGATTTACGATCATGACGATCGCGATCCCACTCAACATCACTATAGACACGTAATTGAAGAGAAGACATCGAGGGAAACAAGAGGGTATGAAACTAAATTCCATGAAGATATCTCAAAATACGGAGTTCATCTCCCTTATGAAAAGAGGTAGGAGCATTAACAAATTGAATGACAATATGAACAACATCAGCAATATCCAGACAAGTAATTTTGAGATAAACCAAACTTCCCACAACAGTGAGATAAAGATTCAGATCGAACAAAGGAACACTATCAGTAGGAGAGTACCATGCATTGGTTTCATGAGGAGTATCAACAATACAATTGTAAAAGAGGTATGTCCGTGGAAACAAGTCAGATACATATTTATTCTGAGAAAGAAAATACCCTTTCTTAAACTGAGCAACCTCAGTACCCAAGAAATAACACAACAAGCCCAAATTATGCATTGCAAATCGATGAGCTAGATCATGCTTCAAAGACTCAATACCATTATGGTCATCACCATTAATAATCATTTCATCCACATATAAGGACAAAATAATATGTCATGCACTCGATCATCTGACAAACAAAGTCGAATCATGATTACTCTAGAAAAATCCAATAGAGGTAATCACTGTGGAGAATTTCTCAAACCAAGCACGAGGTGTGTGACATTCCCAAATTCAAGGTCATTTAAAAAAATTTATTTATGCTTATTTTAAAATCAGGGTATCCTTTTTAAAGAATAATATTGTGGAATTTGTTCCTAGAAAACATGATAATGATATTATCAAAGCATTTCCGAAGAAATGTATTTTATTTATATTAAAACATTGGGAGGTCATCGTCAATATAGAAACATAAACATACCTTACATTCATTTACACTAATGATCTACATCTCTTTGAATCCCTCAACAAAATGTATCTTCAATATTGTTTCATGTGATACAATAAAACTGAGTGGGTCAGGTTGGGAAAACTGATGAGTATATAGGGTTTTCAACCCAAAATAATATATTTAATTTGTTTCTTCACATTTTTCATGTTAAACAATTAACCTGATTACCCATCCCCATTTTCTTTATTTATTTTTCCCTAAAGATTTATCATGAAGGCTATCACCTACATCGTATTTACCTCACATCGCCTTACATCACATTTCCTTATATGTTTGCTCCTAAGGACTTTTCCTAAGGATCATTGCCTACATCACATAGACAATATTGATTAGAGGATTACTCCCCCAATATGTGTCCAGTAAGGGTTAGAGTATCATCGCATGAATATGTAGTTACTATATCGCCTGAACTCGTAATTCATCACCTACAGTTTATAAGTCTGTCGGTGCTTCCACATGACTTGTTTGGATTAGTCAGTGGTTGCCATCTACACTCTGGTAGATGACTACATTGCAACATCGCAGGTCAAGATTATGGCATCTCCTAATCATCTCTCATCTTGCATCACCTATTTATCATCACATATCTATCATAACGTAGTTATCATCACCTATCTATCATCACTTATCACTCATCATCCGTCACTACCCAATACATAATTATAAGTATATAATACTTAAATGGCTAAATCAATTAAACATCATCTCATAATATCTTATCTAACACATAATATTCTTAGCACAAATAATAAGCACATAAGCATGTAATTATTTAGATACTTCATATCTATGTGTAAGATGAAAGTAACTATGCACTTACTTGTTAAAGTGACGACTCGAAATTCGGCCAGCGCTTCACTTCTAACAATTATATTTTCCTTTGATGAAACCTAGTATCATTATTATTAATTCTTAGTCTAATATTTATTGCGACTAATTATTAGTCTAGATTCATCATTAACTCAAAGTCTACTTTCATGATTTATCAAGTAAAGAATAACCAAGTAGGATCATATAGGAGGTAGGGTCTGTTTGGTATACGAAGTATACTGTTTGGAAATCCCACTTTAAACACCTCATTAAATCACAGCCAAGACATCATCCCCACAAGTAGATCAATCAGTATAACGACTTGGAATCACTGATAAATCTTGTTTATAAGTTCATAATAACGATAATGAACTTAAACATAAGTTATACTTAAAGTATCGTAAGCATAACTCACTTACTGGGGGTTTAGCAAGGATTCGGGCTCTACACGAGCAGAACTTCTAAGCCAAAATCTCTTCTCCTCGGGGCTTTCCGACGCTCAGAGCTTCGCTACTAACACCTAGGAGGTGCTAGAGAAAAGGTCTTAGGACCTTAGGGGTTTGGGAGAGAATGGAGTTGAAAGGTGTGAAGGAGTGATTTTCTGATCAATTTATAGGTTGTCCAGGGGCCTCTCACGTCAAGAGACATGCCTCTCATGTCGTGAGTCATCTGAAGGCACCAAGGCTTCGCCTGGTGATGACACGTGGCGCAGGATGCATGTAAAACAACAAATCTTAAAAAATTCATACTTTTTTCATACAAGCTCCAATTTTTACGTTCTTTATATCCACACGTAGGTATTCACAAGATCTATAACTTTACTTTTGACCTCATCGGCTAATTCTCGACCGATTTTAAATTTAATAGTCTAAGAAGATTACATTGTTAACGACCGTGTAAAATTCATAACTTCAACATACAGACTCCATTTTCAACTGTCTTTTTATCGTTGATTTCCTATTAATGAGATCTTCAATTCTCATTTAGATCATTTTGGCTAAAAATTGACGAATCTAAAATTCGATTTCTGAGTTGTATACTGCTACGTTGAAACTTCGAAAAATCATAACTTCCTCTTGTGAAGTCAGATTTGGACGTTCTCTATATGCATGCTCTCGGTTTAACGAATACCATGACTTTAGTTTAGATTTATAAGGCTAAAAAGTAATTTATAAAAATTCACTTTTTACGTTATGCAGATCCGTGTCGGTTTAATCATAAAACTCCAACGTGTCATAACTTCTTCGTTATAAGTTGGATTTCAGCGTTCTTTATATGTACGGAATCCTTGTGAAATATAATATAACTTTGGTTAAGATTATTTATGATAAATAATCTTCTATTGAAAATTCATTTTTGACACTTATTATCTCTAAATTGACTAGCCCGAATCTACGGACGTTACAACGTGTTTGCTGGAGACCATATAAAGCTTTGCGAAGCCGGAAAACCTCACTCGGCCGGTACCAAATTCATGGGTGGGGAGACATATAAACCTCTTCATGGGGGTCACCATTAAAAAAAGCATTTTTGACATCCATTTGAAAGATATTCCACTGTCGAACAGATGCAACTGCAATCATAGTATGGACTATCGTCATCTTTGCCATTGGGGCAAATGTCTCCTCAGTCAAAACCGTACTGTTGGAAATAATCTTCTGCTACAAGTCTGGTATTGTACCTCTCAACAAACCCATCAAATTTTTTTTTATCTTGTACACCCAATGACAACCAATCGTATGTTTTCCATGAGGAAGGGAAACCAAATCCTATGGATGAGTCTGATGAAGAGCACCAAGTGCCTCAGTCATAGCATTCTACCAAAAAGGATCTAATACAACTTCTCTATACGATTCATGTTCAGACAAATGATGGATGTTCACTATAAATGAAGCAACTGGTCCTATGTATGTAGAGTAAGCAAACTCTAGAAGCTTGGTGGACTTGATATGATGAGTAGACCTCCTGAGGGGTGGTGGTGGAGGTGGATCTTCAATTTCAACGGTCGAAGGAGTAGAGTCAGGAGTAGGAGGAGTCAAGGAAATCTCTTTTAAGAAGTGGTTGTGTCATGAGCTGAAGGATCAGGTAGCATAGATGGGTCTTGAGCCTCTATCTCATCATCGAAAGGATCAATATGCGGAAGGTCTGAATTCATTACATTGTGGGCTATAGCAGGAATTGAGTAGAAAGGAATATGTTCCAAAGAAGTGGCATGTCGGGAAACATATGAATTCTGACTCATAGGATCATAGCAATGATATCCTTTCTGTCCAACACCATACCCCAAAAATACACAAATAGTTGTTTTCGACCCCAACTTGTTCCTCTCAACATGAGGACGAAGAACAAAACAAGTACATCCAAAAACTCGTAAACCAGAGTAGTCTGGTTGGTGACCATATAGCTTCTAAAAAGGAGACATTCCTGAATTCAATGAAGTATGTATACGATTAATCACATAAACAACAGTTAAGAATGCTTCTCCCAAAAAGGCACTAGGGACCTGCACATACAAGAGCAATGAACGGGTTGTCTCAACAATATGACGGTGTTTTTGTTCTGCCACACTATTTATTGAGGAGTTTCAGTACACGATGATTGGTGTATGGTACCATAAGAAGTAAGTAACTGAGTAAAATCATTAGAGGTATATTCAACCCCTAAGTCACACTTGAAGCACTTGATCACAGCAGAATGTTGAGTTTTAACAAGAGCTCTAAAATTATTGTAATTTCCAAAAAAAATCATATTTGCGTTTCATAAGATAAACCAAGGTATATCACGTATAATCATCTATAAAAGACACATAATAGGTTGACCCACCCTTTGTGTATACTGATGCAGGACCCCACACATCAAAATGAATAATATCAAAAAGAGAAGTAGAACAAGACATACCTTTACTGAAAGGTAAAGCAGAGAATTTTTCCAATTTACAACCACTACAATCAAAATCTCACAAGTGTTCAAATGACCCAACACACCACTAGATGCTAGAAAACTAAAACATGATACAAACACATGTCCCAAACGATAATGTCAAAGATAAAAACTCAGATGACAAAGGACTCAAATGAAAAGAAGACAAATCAATGTTGGAGGCAGCAACAACAGATACTTTGAGAACCTCCGAGACATACAGTTTTGTCACCCTAAGGTCAATCGCAATCGCCTTCTAGGTGTGCTGATCATGTATAATACATATAGAATCAGAAAAGAACACCCAATTACCAAACTTACATAACTGACTGACTGAAGCAAGATTCAAAGTAATTTTAGGAATGTAATAAACATTATGGAGAGTGATATTAGAAATAGAGACATACCTAACATCATCGACTAGCATAGAAGTGTCACTAATAGACATAATAGAGATAGATGACATATGTGACAAGGAAGTAAATGATCAAAAATGAGAATTCATGTGATGGGTTGCACCAGAATCTAAAATCCACAAAGATGAGAGAATACCTGAGGTACCAGATGAAGTAGGGCCAAAATAAGACATAGATGTAAACATGACAGTAGGATTAGGGGCCAAATATTGTCTGAAACTCTCAAAAACCTTAGGATCCAATGTAGATGGTGGCATGTTGTCACACCCCGAAACCGATGGCAGAAACATTCCGGGGCGGAGGACGTCATGTATATCGCAACCAATGTACATAGTAAGTGTAGTAAACAAAAAACATTACATTTGTTTGAAATCAAACTGTTACAAGTGTTATATATATATATATATATATATATATATATATATATATATATATATATATAATGAACAAAAGTTAAAAGGAGTCTTCTATATGCTCCGTCTTCTCCAAAAGATCGCAGGGTACATGTCTAATGTGGACCTGAGAATACAAGCAGTTTAAAAATCAGCATAAAGCTGGTGAGTTCATAAGCGGTTTATTTTCCAAAAAGAGTAAGTTTCCTTTGGTTTTCTGAAAAAGTCGTTATCCAAGAAAATCCCATATTTTCTTAAAATTAAAGAAAGTTTAGTTATCCATTCGTTACACAGTTTGGTAAAGAGCAGTTATGTTATCCCAGGAAAAACCCTTATTTTCCTAAAAGTCGTGGTTAGTTCTTGGTTCAAAATGCAGTGTACTAGTATCTACCATACTTGTCGTATTAGTTAAGTATTCTGATATCCTAGTTATCCTACACTCGAATGTCGAATATCTACTTTACTCATCCGTAATTTCGAATCTTTGGAGAAACTCAGAGACGTACATTAACTGTATATTCGATGTTCTAGTGACTTCCAAAGGCGTACTTTAGATGTATTTCCAAAGCTCTGTCGACATCCAAAGGTGTATGTTTTCGAAACTCTATCGATATCTAAAGGCATACTTTAGAATTATTTCTGAAACTCTGGTGGCATTCAAAGACATACACTATCTGTAATTTCGAATTTTGTGCCATCCAAAGGCGTGCACTAGCTGTACTTTTGTTGTTCTGTTACTATCCGGGGGCGTATCTTATTAGTATTAATCCTAATTTATGATTAGTATGAATCCTTCGCAAATTATAAAATGTAACATAGATTATAACATTTGATAAAGAAATCTACATTTAGTCTGAAAGCTAACTCTGCAATTCGAACTATTGGTTAATACGGTTTTCGATATTAAAAGCATACAGAATATAAACATTTGAACTGAAATAATAAATTTGAGTACAAGATCTCCTTGACTTTTGCTTGTATTCCCCCCTGAAAACATTTGAAAAACACGGAAAAAGGAGTAGGGGTATGAACTCACTGGTCGAGAAATGTGTCGGTTTGGATGTTAAAGGTCAGTTCAGGACTTGAACGCGTGTGAGGTTCCTATGTAATATGAAAAGATACACATTTGTATTTAATTACGCTTTGTACTACTAATTAATTGAGAATATACACTCCTAGATGCGAAAACACTTCATTCCAAGTGTTAGGAGTGACCCGGGTAGCATCTAAGGGTGTGTATGGCTTGGATATGGAGTTTGCTCTTCAAGAGTAAACTCCTTATGGATTTTTCGGCCCAAATGACCAACTCCCCATGAGTTTACGGCCGTAAACTCATGGTGGGGGTGTTCTTGGGTGCCTAATGGTCTTACAACTCTTGTGGGGTAATGCTAGGCTTGATTTTAAGGCATTAGAGTGGAATTTGAACAACATAAGGACCATTTGAGGATTTTACGGCAGTAAACTAGGAGTTTACGGCCGTAAACTCTCTTGTACCCATTCTTATTGTGTTTTGGTGGTCCCAGGTCAATTACAAGTGTTTCTAGCTCAATATACAAGTCATAGGATGAAGCTAGGGCAACATTTGATCCATTTATAGGAGTTTATGGCCCAGGAACCCATCCTTGGGGGGTTTACGGCTGTGAACTCCTAAGGGAGTAGTTTTCTTGCTGATTAAGGTCCCTAACATACTTGTGGTTGCTTCTAGACATAATTCCAAGGCTTAGGAGGTGTTTAAGGGGCATCTTAACACCTTAAAAGGAGTTTACTGCCCATGAAAGGGTGTTTACGGTCCAAGCATGTTCTTGGGCTGTAAACTTATATTCATCCCTCAATTGATAAGGTTTTGGTGTTCCAAGTCCAGTCTTGAAAGCCTTAAGCCATATCTAAGCTTTAAAGGTGATTTGGGAGGGTTTTGGGGCTCAAACACCCCTTTTATGTGTGTTTGCGGCCCAAGACTCTTCTAGGGCCGTAAACACATGATGTTGGTTCTATTCCATGATTTGAACATGAATTTGAAGGCTAAGGATGCTAATCTATGAGTTAGGGTAGTTACCTTAACGATTTGAGGCTTGAATGGGATAATTTTGGACCAAGGACTTGGATTTGAGGAGAGAGAGTAGAGAGAGAGTGAAAAAGGCTTCAAATGAGGCTCACTCTACTTTATATATGGTTTGAGTTTGAAGCTCGGTGGAAATCTACCCGATACTGACGTTAGACGGGGCTTTTGGTCGTACCCGATTTAATTGTTGTAACCCGACGTGGTCGTAACTAAAAATTTTCCAAATAATAATTTGGGGCGTTCTCATGTTTTTCAAATGGGTTTGGATACGTACGAGGTCATAATAAAAGTCTTAACTTAAGTGACTTAATCCAAAAACGTAATTGCGACAATTCGCAAAAGACGAGTTTTTATGGACAGAATGGGTTACAGCGATGGAATAAACTTCGGGTTGTCACATTATCCCCCCGTTAGAGGGAATTTCGACCCGAAATTCAAACTTTAGATACAATTCATGGATTCGGAAAGAAATACGGATACTTCTGCTTCATCGGATTTTTGCGCTCTCAAGTGAATTCGGGTCCTCGCACGGCATTCCAGTGAACCTTCGCTATTGGGATACGGCTTTGTTTTGTACGTTTAATCTCTCGATCTAGGATTTTGATTGGTTCCTCCATGAGGTTCAGACTTTCGCTGATTTCGGTCCCATCAAAGGGATTACTAGGGTTTCATCGGATAGGCACTACTTAAGAATGGAGGCGTGGAATACCGGATGGATGCTGCTAAGTTCTGAAGGTAGTCGGAGTTTGTAAGCTACGGGATCGATCCTAACGAGGATTTTTGAAAGGTCCTACGTTCTTTGGGTTATGTTTTACGCGCTTTCCAAAATGTATCATGGCTTTCCGGGGTAAAACTTTCAACAGGACACAATCTCCAACAAAAGGGTACACCTTTCTGTGTCAGAGTGATTAAGGGTTAGACGATTTTGAATGAATTCTGGATGAACCTGCGATAGTAGCCAGTGAGACCCAAGAATTGATGAATTTCTGTGGGTGTCTTTGATGCCGACTAATTCTCTATCGCCTGGATTTTGGACGGGTCCACGTGTATGCCTTCCTTGCTTACCACGCGACCAAGGAAAGTGGTTAGACCAAAGGGCATCACTATGATCTCGTAGTGAACATATCAAGTACTGAATGATGTCTTGGAAACATCATTCTCATGAACTCGAGGCTGACTTGGTAACTTCTGCATTTCTGTAGGAGCCTATCGATACAGAGATTTGGCTACAGGGTTTGCTACGGGAATTGGGTGATGCAAAACTCTACTTGGCATTTGGGAGGAATTCCCAGGAGCTCTTCGGAAAAGACATCAGGAAAATTGCAGACTTCGGGGATGCTCTCGAGGTCTTTAACTTCCTGTTTCTCATTTATCACATAGGCTGGGAATGCATGGCACTCCTTTCGCAGATGCTTTTGGGCTTTGATGCACGAAACGATGCGAGGGCTGAAACTAAGTTTATCGCTAATGCTCTCTTTCTCACAGTTAGCTATCTTGACGTTAATTGCTTCGGTTACTAATTGAGGACTATGATTAAAAGTTGTTCGAAAGAATGATTAACAGATTTTCTTTCAACACTATAATAAAAAAGGATTGCAAGTATAAGGGTTGTCGAGGAGGAGTATACCTGTGGCAACGGTGGGATCGACGGCTGCCTCATTTTGTCCTATAGCTAGGACTCTTCCAGTGTTGCTAGTTGTTGCTGTCTTGGGGCAGTTTCGCTTGAAATGCCCGACTTCGCCGCAACCGTAGCAGGCCTGACTGATACCCTCTTCGGAGACTTGATTGGTTGGTGTTCTGCAGCTTCGCGCAAGGTGACCCTCTTGGCCATAGTTTTTGTAAAATTTCTCATGACATGGGCCTGGGATACGATGGTGGTAACTGCACCGGTTGCACCACGTAAGAATACCAGTATATCCAGTGATAGGTGCTTGGGCTGAGGAACCGACGACAGAAACAGCAGCAGGGGTAGTGGCAGCGTGGACTGCCACTATCTGCTGTTTCTTCGAGGACTCCTGTGAAGGCTGACTCTTCTTCTTCTTCTTCCAAAACTTTCTTTTCTCACCACTTCTCTCTGTCGGCTCAGGAGTGGTGGCTGCTTCCTCTAGGTCATCACTATGGTCGATCAGGGTTTGCGCTAGGCATTTGGCGTTGTCTTATGTGTCTGGTTTCGCAGCTAATACATTAGCCTTGGTTGGCTGGGTCAACCCCCATATGAACCTCTCAATCTTTTTGCTTTCCGGGGTAACCATTCCCGGACAAAGAAGCGTCAAGTCGTCAAACCTCGAAGTGTAAGCGGCAATATCGAAACCCTTCATCTTCAGGTTCCAGAGTTCATGCTCCAGCTTCTGCATTTCGCCCCGAGGGCAGTACTCCGTAAGCATAAGTTCCTTCATGACCTCCCAACCCATAGCATTGGCTACAGGTAGGGTTAAGGATTTGACTCGGCCATTCCACCAAGTCAAAGCTTTATCGGTGAAAGTGTAGGCGGCGAATTTCACCTTGTCGGATTCTGAACAGGCACAGATCTCGAAGATAGATTCGATTTTCTCTAACCACCGAGTTAGGGCAATGACACCTACTGTGTCATCGAAGGTGTGGGTTTCGTGTTCATAAAGTCTTTATAGGAACACTCCTTCCGGTGTCCTTGGCTACCTTCCTGGTTCTGGGGCTGAGTACCACCTCCTTGCCCACCTAAACCACCGAGGTTCATTTGTGATATGGTAGTAGCCACAACAGCATTAACAGTTGCTTGAAACATGAGGGGATCAAATTGAGGAGGAGGTGATGGTGGAGGAGGATTGTTGTTCTTTGAGTTGGGTCTTTTCCTCGGAGACATCTTGATCTAAAATAGCCAGGAAAGAGCGGATCATAATTCCTCTGAATTGAATCAAGAGATATGGAACAGGGGATGTCTCATTAAGACAGATAAAGGATTCCATTAAGCGAGAAAGAGTTATCAAAGCAGATAAACTATCACTAAAGGAATGATTGAGGAGCAACGCTGGAATGAAGATTTCTATAACGAAGTTGGCTCTAGAAATACTCCCATAGTATTTCATGTTTCGCTACGACGACGGCTCGTTGTTTGGGTATTGGGTAAGTTTTAGGCATGCTAAATACCACAGTCACTCCCAAGCACATGTTGGCCGTGTCTCGAATGAATATAGTTGATCAGGCTATATTGACCCTAAACACGACTACATAACTGCCCAGGTTTAACTGCAACGTACAACACCCATTTACTTATGTTTTGTTCTACTCGAAGTTACAGATTCCGGCAATTAGGTATACTTGTATATTTTTGAAAATACTTATATTTTATAGTATACATTTAGTTCACAACACTTTGGCACCTTAGTGTTTATAGTCTTCTTCCATGTAAGGTTTGGTATACTAGTTCACTATAAACAAGGGCTCTGATACCAATCTGTCACACCCCGAAACCAATGGCGGAAACGTTCTGGGGCGGACGACGTCATGTATATCGCAACCAATGTACATAGTAAGCGTAGTAAACAAAAAACATTACATTTGTTTGAAATCAAACTATTACAAGTGTTATACATATATATTATATGAACAAAAGTTAAGACGAGTCTTCTATACGCTCCGTCTTTTCCAAAAGATCGCAGGGTACCTGTCTAATGTGGACCTGAGAATACAAGCAGTTTAAAAATCAGCATAAAGCTGGTGAGTTCATAAGCGGTTTATTTTCCAAAAAGAGTAAGTTTCCTTTGGTTTTCTGAAAAAGTCGTTATCCAAGAAAATCCCATATTTTCTTAAAAGTAAAGAAAGTTTAGTTATCCATTCGTTACACAGTTTGGTTAAGAGCAGTTATGTTATCCCAGGAAAAACCCTTATTTTCCTAAAAGTCGTGGTTAGTTCTTGGTTCGGAATGCAGTGTACTAGTATCTACCATACTTGTCGTATTAGTTAAGTATTCTGATATCCTAGTTATCCTACACTCGAATGTCGAATATCTACTTTACTCATCCGTAATTTCGAATCTTTGGAGAAACTCAGAGACGTACATTAACTGTATATTCGATGTTCTAGTGACTTCCAAAGGCGTACTTTAGATGTATTTCCAAAGCTCTGTCGACATCCAAAGGCGTATGTTTTCGAAACTCTATCGATATCTAAAGGCATACTTTAGAATTATTTCTGAAACTCTGGTGGCATTCAAAGACATACACTATCTGTAATTTCGAATGTTGTGCCATCCAAAGGCGTGCACTAGCTGTACTTTTGTCGTTCTGTTACTATCCGGGGGCGTATCTTATTAGTATTAATCCTAATTTATGATTAGTATGAATCCTTCGCAAATTATAAAATGTAACATAGATTATAACATTTGATAAAGAAATCTACATTTAGTCTGAAAGCTAACACTGCAATTCGAACTATTGGTTAATACGGTTTTCGATATTAAAAGCATACAGAATATAAACATTTGAACTGAAATAATAAATTTGAGTACAAGATCTCCTTGACTATTGCTTGTATTCCCCCCTGAAAACATTTGAAAAACACGGAAAAAGGAGTAGGGGTATGAACTCACTGGTCGAGAAATGTGTCGGTTTGGATGTTAAAGGTCAGTTCGGGACTTGAACGCGTGTGAGGTTCCTATGTAATATGAAAAGATACACATTTGTATTTAATTACCCTTTGTAATACTAATTAATTGAGAATATACACTCCTAGATGCGAAAACACTTCATTCCAAGTGTTAGGAGTGACCCGGGTAGCATCTAAGGGTGTGTATGGCTTGGATATGGAGTTTGCTCTTCAAGAGTAAACTCCTTATGGAGTTTTCGGCCCAAATGACCAACTCCCCATGAATTTACGGCCGTAAACTCATGGTGGGGGTGTTCTTGGGTGCCTAATGGTCTTACAACTCTTGTGGGATAATGCTAGGCTTGATTTTAAGGCATTAGAGTGGAATTTGAACAACATAAGGACCATTTGAGGAGTTTACGGCAATAAACTAGGAGTTTACGGCCGTAAACTCTCTTGTACCCATTCTTATTGTGTTTTGGTGGTCCCAGGTCAATTACAAGTGTTTCTAGCTCAATATACAAGTCATAGGATGAAGCTAGGGCACCATTTGATCCATTTATAGGAGTTTATGGCCCAGGAACCCATCCTTGAGGGGTTTACGGCTGTGAACTCCTAAGGGAGTAGTTTTCTTGCTGATTAAGGTCCCTAACATACTTGTGGTTGCTTCTAGACATAATTCCAAGGCTTAGGAGGTGTTTAAGGGGCATCTTAACACCTTAAAAGGAGTTTACTGCCCATGAAAGGGTGTTTACGGTCCAAGCATGTTCTTGGGCTATAAACTTATATTCATCCCTCAATTGATAAGGTTTTGGTGATCCAAGTCCATTCTTGAAAGCCCCTAAGTCATATCTAAGCTTTAAAGGTGATTTGGGAGGGTTTTGGGGCTCAAAAACCCCTTTTATGTGTGTTTGCGGCCCAAGACTGTTCTTGGGCCGTAAACACATGATGTTGGTCCTATTCCATGATTTGAACACGAATTTGAAGGCTAAGGATGCTAATCTATGAGTTAGGGTAGTTACCTTAACGATTTGAGGCTTGAATTGGATGATTTTGGACCAAGGACTTGGATTTGAAGAGAGAGAGTAGAGAGAGTGAAAAAGGCTTCAAATGAGGCTCACTCTACTTTATATATGGTTTGAGTTTGAGGCTCGGTGGAAATCTACCCGATACTTGTTGGAATAGTGTATAAGGCTGCAACTATATTAGGCAAGAATTTGACCCGATTGTGCATAATCCTTTTGGGTTGCCTTCACCATAGCAACTTGATAGGATGATTTATTATGAGAGAATAAATATTATTGATATATTATGAGAATAATATAATGAATAATAATATTGTTATTTGATTAATATAAGTCATAAATTAATTAGTATTAATTTGGTGACTTAAAGATATTAATTAAATAAGAGGGTATAAACTGTCAATTGTTTGATAGTTACACTTTAGACTGTAAATCCTTAAGGGATAAGGGATGGACGGATTCTAGGGCTTAGGATAGCTCAAAATCGTCCAAGGCTTATCTAAGGTAAGGATTTGGATTGCTTTAAGGAAAGATTATCCAGCTAGGGTTTAAAGGTGAAACCCTAGGGGTCTACAAGTATAAATAGACCCCTTGAGCAAGGGAAATCGGCATCTCTTCAAAGGAAAAGAACCCCTGGCCGATTTCTTCCTAATATCTCTCAAATCATTCTCTTTGCTAGTTGGTGTTTGTAAGCCATTAGAGGAGTGACAATTGTGACTCTAGAGCTCCAAGACAACAAGATCAAACAAAAGATTCAAAGGTAAACTTCTAGATCTGATTTTGTATTGTTCTTATACCCAATTAGTTATTAAAAGTCTTGGATTCAAAGCATGTTTAATTAGAAAGCCTAGATCCAAGCATTAGGGTTTTGCATGAGCACATAGGAAAGTTCTTATGGCTAAAACCCATCAGTGGTATCAGAGCCTAGATTGGTTTCTATTAAATTGTTGCTTGTTTGTTTGAATCTTATTTGCAAAATTCGATTTTGTGTTTCTGAGTCATGGACTTGGAGAGTCCCATAGTGGACTCGGCGAGTTGGCCTGACTCGGCGAGTCCAGAATGGGTACTCGGCGAGTCCGAGCGTCAGGAAGGGCTAGATTTGGGATTTTTTGGTATTTATCTTATGGAAACTTGCCTTTATCATATTAGATCAACCCTAATCCGATTTTTTGATATATATGACTATACTCTTGATCTAATTAAAGATATTTATCAATTAATAAAATATTTAATTTCCTTATATGATAATTAATTAATTATTTTGATTAAATTGGTAATTATCTTGCAAGAAATCTTGAATAAATCAAACATGGATAATTATGGAATTAATTGTTAATTAAAATTATTTGTTATTTGATCCTCCATGTTTTAAAGGTTTAAAATTTGTCCTCAAGTTTTTGAAATTTATGTTTTGTGATTAAAAGTTTTAATTTAGACAATTTAAATTTCAAACCCTAGCTTTTTTAAAGATTAAAATACAACCCTATACTAATATAATATTACAAGATTAATATATATATATATATATATATATATATATATATATATATATATGTATAACTAAAATGCTAGTCTTACCGTTAGTAGGCCTCATTCACGAAGCCGATCTATAAGGTGGGTATAAGGTTGCGGCCTATAAAATGGCGCTTAATGGGTGTACACTCACACCCACCGCTTGTTTGATCGGTGGAGGGTCGTTAGCCGAACGGGTAGGATGGGGCAGCCTCATCCTCTCATTAAAAGTATAATATGAAATACAAAGTAACTACATGTTTTTAAATTTCCCAATCTTAGTTACTTTAGGAAAAGTGAATTGATGCAATCCCATGAAATTACACTTTGCACCCTTGCTAAGAAGTTAGTGGAGCGTGTGTGGTTTACCGGCACACTAATTGGTTCTAAGAAAAGGTGGAAAAGGGTGATTCATTGTTTATCATAGTTCGATGGAGCGTGTGTGGTTTACCGGCACATCGAATAGGTGATCGTTACAATGAAGGCACCATGTGAATTTGCATGGTAATTCACACCCGCTTTGTGATCCTTGGTATCCCAGTCACAAACAAGAGGGGCATATCGAGATTTAAACATGCCATTGAATAGTTTCAATGAATCTCATCCGAACCTAGGAATTCTCAATACATTTAGGACTTAAAATTATGTTTTTATGGTGGAGAATTAGTGAATCGTCATTCACTTACCTTCATATTATTTGCATGTTGGATTACGGCATCCGTTTTCTAATATGTAAATATTGTTGTTGGATCCTAGCCCTAATTTTTCTTATTGGGTGATAATTAGGGATTCATATTCTAATCTATCTTTGTCCTTTCTATTTGTAGATGTCGAACGCAAACAACGCTGCTGCTAGTTCTTTCACATTGATGAGCCTTTGTCAAAAGGTCACTTTCGATGGGACGAACTTTAGCGAATGGATAAGATACATTCGCACCATTGCTCGCTATGAGGATAAGGAGTATGTCCTCGATGAGAAGCTCGAGAAAATTAACCCTGAAATCGCTACTCTGGCTGAAATGACCGCTTTTGAAACTCATGAGCGCGATGCAACGAAGGTACATTGCATCATGATAGCCACCATGAACTCCGAATTCCAAAAGTCCTATGAGGACATGTACCCGTACGAGATGCATCAAGACTTATTGGAGAGATACCACCAAAACGTGAGACAAGAGCGTTATGAGATTTTCACTAACATGATTTCCGCTAAGATGGGTCATGGAGAGTCTCTTACCGTGCACCTTCAAAAGATGCAAAGGTATGTCGACCGCCTTCGCAAGTTGAATGTTGACTTTGGGGAAGACTTGGCGATCGACATGGTGCTTCACTCTTTGCCTCCAAGCTATAATCAATTTAGGATGACCTACCACATGAACAAAGAAGAGGTCACCCTAAGCAAACTCCAAGGTCTCTTGAGGGTTGCTGAGAGCAACTTCAAGGACAAGTTTGTTGCACCAACTCCCAATCCACCCGCTGCTCCTATCTTGGCTATTGGACAAGGAAAGGGAAAGAAGAGGAAGGCTTCGTATAAGAACTATCGTAAGGTTAAAGCCCGAGATGGTGCCTCTTCTAGTGGGACCAAAGTTGATCCTGCTAAACCCTGCCCTAACCCAAAGGAGGCAGCGTGCCACCACTGCCACAAGATAGGACATTGGAAGAGAAGCTGCCCAGAATACCTGCAAGCCATCAAGGAAGGAAATATCAAGCCATCTTTCGCAGGTATATACACAATTAAATCTAACGATTCGTCTCATGCCATTTCTTGGTTTCTTGATACCGGTTGTGGTTACCACATTTGTTCTAATGTGTAGGGACTAAGAAGAAATAGTGATGTGGAGGCTGGAAGAATAAATCTAATCATGGGGAACAGAAGATCGTCGCATGTGACCAAGATTGGAGTGTATGTCACAACTGGAAATTTTGTTTCATGTAACCTATACATTCAAGTTAATGTGAATCAAAAACTTCAATCAAATACATCATACAAGTACTACAAATAGTCATCAAACAGTTGGGAACACTAGAAGTTCTTATTTAGGTCCATTTTGGACTAGAAATTCATTATTGGACCTAATGGACCAATAAACTTCCAATTTGACTATCTTGGGTTTAGAACCCTAAATGGGCTCTAATTGGACCCACATTTATTTATTTCAACATTTTGGGTCATATTGGGCCTAGAATGAAATGAATTAAAAGCCTTGATACATGAATAACCTAAACTAGTCCAATAAAAATATAAAAATCCTACCACATTCCTTTAGACTTAAAATATACCCAAGATTAACTCTAATAGTGGGCTTAGGGGCAAAGGCCCAATTTTTTTTTCTTTCCCTCCCAAAAATCTCGGCCCAAGGCCCAAATCCAAGAAGATAAGGAAGAGTTGACTTGTTGTGCCACATCATTATTGTCCATAGGATTTCCATGCAAGATATCCCATTCTTCCATGCAAGTATCACTTCAAAAGTCATTTCTTCTTCTCTTCTCTCTCACTCTCGGCCACAAGCACACACACACACCACAAAAATCTCTCAAAACCCTCTCAAGAACACTCAAGAACATCCCTCCCTCTCCTCCCCAAAAATCTCGAAAATTAGGGGCTTTCAAGAGGATCTTGCAAGTTAATCATCATCTAAGGTAAGATTATGCTTGGATCTATGGTTTAGATTCTTTTTGTTATCAAAATCCTTTCCTAATCTATGCAAAAATCGTGATCTTGCACCCTAGAACCATCTCAAACTCGAGATCTACCAAGGAAAGGTGCTAAGGCCAAAAATCATCAAGTTTTCCTCCATCTTTTCTTCCAAAAACCGAAACCACACCCAAGGTGAGCTTCATACCCCCTATTTTCTGTTTTTATGAGTTTTGTGGGGGGGGGGGGGGGAATACAAGTGAAAGTGTAGATCTATATGTGTTTTGTATGCCTTGTATGATTTCCATGCTTATATGTATGCATTTGTGTGTTATAATGTTGGATCTAGCCATAAAACCCCTCAAAACCGAGATATATCTTGTGTTAAATGATTTTAGCTTCAAATATATTTCTACATACAAAGTGTTTCAAGAAAAATGGTTAAGTGGTTTAGTAACAATTTTCCTTGGGTTAAAAACACAAATTTTGGGCCTAAAATGTGAAAAATACAAAATTAAGGGTCCAAATTGACATACCACGAATTCTGATGGATGAGGTGTGCCAAAACAGTTTCAATAAAACAATTTCTGGAAATTTACTCATTTAGAGGATTAAAAACATAAATTTCAAGCTTAATGGGCTAAAAATGACATTTTCGGCCCAATGAGGCCCATTATGCGAATTTTTCTGTTTTGGAGGGCCAAAACTGCGATTTTCTGTAAAACAGTGGACCATAAGTGATCCAAGTCCATTTCAAAGGTTTAAAATGCTTTTTGAATTTAAAAAGGACCAAAGTTGCAAAATTTTCCAATTTGGGCCAAAATTGTCAAAGTTGCGAAAAAGAAGGGTTAAAACCGAGAAAACTGCATTTTCAGGGACTTAAACTATTTTCTATGAAAAATATGCTGAAAAATATTAATTTCAATAATTTTTGGTGTTAAAATGTCAAGAAAATTAATTTAAGGACCAAACCGGGAAATATTCAATAAAAGGGTTGAAAATGTAAATTTTACAAATAATGAGGGGCTGAAAACAGAAATATTTCAAGGCTAATTCAATATACGCAATTTGATTAAATAATGGCACCGCGGCTATCGACGAAATACAATACATTACAATACCAAAAGTCGTTATTAAACGAATTGGCTCGGTCTCGAGCCAATAGAAATCTACAACTACTAACACTACGACACTACGATTCATACAAGTAACGTTTGGTAATACATTATACATGCAAGTGTGCACAGACGTCTACGCACCATCTTTGGGCCCCAAAAGTGTAAAATCTTGTTCGTTGAGCCTAGCTAGCCCAATGACCTGATCTTAAGGCCCGAAGACATTTTTTTTACGGAGTGTTGGGTTTTTCCGATCCGACACAACGTAAATGGACTTTCAATGGCTTGTATACTACTGGTCCCCAAGGGTCCTTTGGTATAGCTAGTAAAGTCTACATTTTATGCGAGGCGGGTCGGGGACCCCTCGTACATTTTTATCCCCAACCGGTTAATGGAGTCACCGGGGTCTTCGTGACCTCTTTCTCTTCGGATGTGGGACTACACCTAGTCAGGGCGATTGGATAACGTGATTAGTACGGACGACGCCTTCGGGATCGTTAGTATAGCTATAAACTGGGCGTTTGGTAATGCGGGTTTGTAGTAATTAATCATGCTCAAAAACAATCCAACGTCGCCTGGGACTGACACTATACGCTATGCAATGGTTTCAATGTAACTTCATGTAATTCAAGGAACTAGGAGAACATCGGGTTTTCCTAGGGTTTTCAATACATACAGATTTGAAATGCATACAACTTAAATGAACATTTTTTTTACAAGTATAGAAACAAACAAGCATACCTATGGATCTTCACAAACGTTTTCAAAAGCCTTTTCTCTTTTCAGAAAATATTGGATTTTCTGGTGGTTTTCAAACAATACAAACATTGGATTTCAAACACTACTTATGAACTCACCAACATTTCATATGTTGACGTTTTTCAAAAATACTTGTATTCTCAGGGAACCAGTGAATCAAAGGAAATCATATTCAGTGACGGCTTGCAGTTTATTTATGTACGAACCGAACAATTTAATTTTTGGGAATGTAATGTTTAAACAATGTATGACATGTAAACGCTACTGGTTATACTATATTAATGAATGGTGACGAATGTTGTTATGTTTCATATATATTCAATGTTATGGTATTCAATTGAGTCACGACAACCCCCGGACGTTTCCGCCGTCTGGTTCGGGGGTGTGACAGTGTATTCTTTAGTGCTTAGGAATGGTTTAAGTTTAGATTTGAACATTTGTTGCTATTCTCCAGAAATGGCTAGAAACATCATTTCATTTCATGGTTTGTTTAGACAAGGTTATAGATTTTCTTTTAATAATGAGAATGGTTCTATTTTAGCTTATCTAAATGGTGTCTTTTATTTTGAAGCTATACCATGTAATGGAATATATGAAACTGTTATGATTGTTGATAACTTAGGAAATGATGTTTTGAACATAGATTCTTCCAATAGTATGGATAAAGCATCCTTGTGGCATTGTCGTCTTGGACATGTCAACAAGAAACGCATAGCCCAACTCCAAAAGGATGGAGTGTTGGAGTCATTCGACCTTAGGGAAGATGACACATGCGAATCTTGTTTGCTTGGAAAGATGACTAAGTCACCCTTCGCTGGCTCTTGCGAAAGGGGTGAGGGTCTATTGGACCTAATACATACTGATGTATGTGGACCGTTTAGATCAACCACGAAGGATGGGAACCACTTCTACGTGACTTTTACCGATGACTATAGTAGATATGGGTATATCTATTTAATCAAGCAAAAGTCAGAAACTTTTGAAAAATTCAAAGAGTTCAAGAATGAAGTGGAGAATCAATTGGGCAGGAAAATCAAGATGCTTCGATTCGATCGAGGAGGAGAATACCTAAGTCTTGAATTCCACGATTATCTCAAGGAGTGTGGAATATTTTCACAATTGACGCCACCTAGGACACCACAATTGAATGGTGTGGCAGAAAGGCGTAATCGAACCTTATTGGATATGGTTCGCTCTATGATGAGTCGTGCTTCACTACCTATCTCTTTTTGGGGGTATGCCTTAGAGACTGCCGCCCATATCCTTAACCGAGTCCCTACTAAGAAGGTTGCCAAAACACCTCACGAGATGTGGACGGGGAAAGCTCCTTCGTTAGCACATATCAAGGTTTGGGGTTGCGAGGCTTTCGTAAGACGAGATACTCACGACAAGCTCGAACCTCGTAGTGAGCGATGTATTTTCATCGGCTACCCACAGAAATCCTTTGGATATCTCTTCTATAGACCGAAGGACAATGTTGTCTTTGTTGCGAGGAGAGGAGTTTTCCGAGAACAAGAACTCATAGGCCAAGGAGACAGTGGGAGGTAAATCGAGCTTGAAGAGATTCAAGAATCGATAGATGAAGGAACCTTTACCGCTGGCACTCAACCCGAGGACACTTCGGTTGAACCAATTGACGAGTCCTTACCTCTTAGACGTTACGAAAGAGTTAGAGTTCAACCCCAGTTTTATGGTTTTCATATCACTACCGAAGGGGACACGTATATTAGTGATGGTACACTAATAAACCTTGATGAACCTAATAGCTATAAGGAAGCCATGACAGACCCGGAGTCTACGAAATGGAAAGAGGCAATGGATAGCGAGATCCAATCCATGTATGATAACCAAGTTTGGAATTTGGTTGATAATGTACCCGGACGTAAGACCGTTGGGTGCAAATGGATCTTCAAGAAGAAGACCGACGTGGATGGAAACGTACACACATAAAAAGCGCGATTGGTCGCGAAGGGCTTTACTCAAACTCCCGAAGTTGACTATGACGAGACCTTCTCACCAGTTGCGAAGATAAAATCCATTAGAGTGATGCTAGCGATTGCCGCATTTCATGATTATGAGATTTGGCAAATGGATGTCAAGACCGCCTTCCTTAACGGAAAGTTGGCTGAGGATGTCTAACTATTGTTTCATTTTGCATGTTTTGACTTCCAGAATAATTGAATTTATTAAGAATAACCGAATTATTCAAATTGTCCACAATCGTTCATATGTTGGAAGTAGATATGAATGAAGATTGTCGTGAATTGGTGCGTAGATTGTCTAAATGGTATTAGACATAGCAAAAGATTGTTGCGACGTTCATGAGTGCTTATGAACTGGTTTTGAGCATTGGAACAAACCCGTGCTTGCTGGAATTACCTTATAGAATAAGATATAAAAGGGTGATCGCAAGACGATAATATCATATAGTCTTAAAACCTAGATATATGGTTTGTTATTTGTTAATTGATTATACATTGATAATGCGAAAACACATTGGTAACTCGATGTTATAAAACGCATTGTTGTGTATAGTTGATTAATGAATAAGTAAATGCATATAAGTCGAAGTTTATCTGTAACTTTTATCCTAAGAAGGAAAAAAGCGATATCTCGGCCGCTCGATGATTTGATTTGACTTATGTGCCGGGCCCGGTCAGAACTGAATTGATGTGTTCGACTAAGTTCTATGTCGAATAAATCAGAGATCGAGAAACCTAAATGCTTGACTAATCATTCCATAGAATTGTCAGCATGATATCTAACAGAGGACTGTACGATCCCTTATCTAAAGGACATGATTGATTAGATCAAAGTTTGACAGCGTCTTTGAGAGCTACGATTGCAAATCGAATTGTACTTGTGCATATAGTTACTAGACTTATCCAAGTGGGAGACTGTTGGAATAATGTCTAAGGCTGCAACTATATTAGGGAAGAATTTGACCCGATTGTGCATAGTCCTTTTGGGTTGCCTTCACCATAGCAACTTGATAGGATGATTTATTATGAGAGAATAAATATTATTGATATATTATGAGAATAATATAATGAATAATAATATTGTTATTTGATTAATATAAGTCATAAATTAATTAGTATTAATTTGGTGACTTAAAGATATTAATTAAATAAGAGGGTATAAACTGTCAATTGTTTGATAGTTACACTTTAGACTGTAAATCCTTAAGGGATAAGGGATGGACGGATTCTAGGGCTTAGGATAGCTCAAAATCGTCCAAGGCTTATCTAAGGTAAGGATTTGGATTGCTTTAAGGAAAGATTATCCAGCTAGGGTTTAAAGGTGAAACCCTAGGAGTCTACAAGTATAAATAGACCCCTTGAGCAAGGGAAATCGGCATCTCTTCAAAGGAAAAGAACCCCTGGCCGATTTCTTCCTAATCTCTCTCAAATCATTCTCTTTGCTAGTTGGTGTTTGTAAGCCATTAGAGGAGTGACAATTGTGACTCTAGAGCTCCAAGACAACAAGATCAAACAAGAGATTCAAAGGTAAACTTCTAGATCTAATTTTGTATTGTTCTTATACCCAATTAGTTATTAGAAGTCTTGGATTCAAAGCATGTTTAATTAGAAAGCCTAGATCCAAGCATTAGGGTTTTGCATGCGCACATAGGAAAGTTCTTATGGATAAAACCCATCAATATTGATGTTAGACGGGGCTTTTGGTCGTACCCGATTTAATTGTTGTAACCCGACGTGGTCGTAACTAAAAAATTTCCAAATAATAATTTGGGGCGTTCTCATGTTTTTCTAACGGGTTTGGATACTTAAGAGGTCATAATAAAATTCTTAACTTAAGTGACTTAATCCAAAAACGTAATTGGGACAGTTCGCAAAAGACGAGTTTTTATGGACAGAATGGGTTACGACGATGGAATAAACTTCGGATTGTCACACATGTTTCCAACAGATTTTGTGTCAACTTGTGGTGTAGCAGTAGAATAAAACTGTGGAGGACTAGGTGTCCATGGATGAGTATCATAGGAATGTAGCTGAAACTTTTGTTCACCAAACCTATTATGTTGTCTTGACTAAGGCTGACCAGATTTACCTTTCTTAACAAACAATGGACACTGAGCTTTCCAATGATTTTTCTATTTACAGAATGCACACTCATCATAAGCAACCCTTGGAGTTTGTCGAGACTGATTATATGAAACAACAAGCACATCAAGAGTGGAAGTGGGAAGCGAGGTTGCTTTAAACCCTTTTATCCACGTGCAATTTGATATGATTCTCTTCAGCAATCAGCTCATGAACAACATAATCCACTAGGGAAAGGGGGAGCAATGAAGAATCATTCCACGTAGGCCTTCAAAGTCAGAATGCAAGGCCATAAAAAGTTGGACCAACCATTGTTCTTTCCTCTTAACAATATAAGGCTCAAAAACTTTTAACTCTTTAGATTCGGTATGACCCAATTGATCCCACAAATCAGACATAGCAACATATAAATCTTGAATACTCTGGTCATTTTCTTGAAGGGCACGAAGATCATTCCAACTGATACTTTTTAGCAAAGTTGGACTGAGTATACAATCTCTCCAAGTGATTCCAAACTTCCTTTGTTGTGTCATATTTAGCCAATTGCATACCAATAGATCATATGAAAGAATTGTTAATCTAAGTAATGACCTCGGAGTTATCAGTTTCCCAAGTATCAACCAACAAATCAAAATTCTTAGCTTGAGGCACCGTGGGTTTGACTTTAGTCCCAATGACATAGCCCCACATAATCTTCCCATGAGAAAGTTCTTAATAACATAACTCCAATATGTATAATTCTTTCCATTTGGTCGAGTACTGATTGAATGAAGGGAATCATACATTCCAATCATGTTGGCAATGGATAAATAACCACAACAATACATAAGCAATCTGAGAATGAGAAGAGAAACAAACCAACGGATGCAACCAGTCGAACAACAAGAGATCGAACATCAACAAAAAACTAATAACAACAACAAATTGATATCAACAAACAAACAAACATCAGCATCAAAGAGGCATCAAACATATTGAAAGACGAGATAGCTACAGTAACGAATACCAACAAACCCTGCATAGGGGCACGCTGCCCCTCGTAACTCCCAAGGGAACTCAGCATGGAGTTCGATTCGCGCATCAAATGACTGCTACAAAACCTTCTAACAATGTATCAAACTGTAACACCCGATTCAAAGTACTTTTTAGTTTAGACCCTTGGTGTGTTAATGTTTTGTAAAATTGGTCCCCTAGGGGCAGATTTGCAAACATTAGGAAAATTGGAGTACATTGGGCATATTGGTGCAATTCTGGATTGCGGTTCATAACCACGTATGCAGGGCATACGTGAGCATGAGTGAAACCCTATGTTTAGGGTTTGCACCTTATTTCAACCTTATGATAGCCTCATTTGGTAGTTTTTAGCCAGCCTCCACCTTCCTTTATCCTGAAGTCGAAACCCTAGTATGTTTTTGTGAGTTTTGAGCCTTAAAGAGTGTTTATTGGTGGTTTGTGAAGGATAAGAAGAAGTAGATCACTTGGATAGGTGTCTTGATCTTGAAGATTCAGGGTTAACTCATAATTTGTAAGATTTTTGAGGTAAAAAACTCACATCTTGATGATCCATGATGCTAGATCTAGTTATGATGTTATTTTATGCATTTTGAGTCCTTGGAGTGACTAATGAGCTTCTTGAATCACTCCAGAAGTATTGGTGTTAGATCTAGACTTCTTTTGGTCCCTTTGTTCATAAAAATACAAACTTTATGATGTATCTTGAACCATGCATGTGTTAAGACCTATGTTAAGCTCTTTTTGAGCTCTTGAGCCCCATTAAGCCATGCATGTGTGTAAATTTGCCAACTTTACATGATAAGTGGTCCTATAGAATCATATCTAAGATTTTGGATTGAGGTCTCAATGAATTAAGTGCTTAATTAATTGGGGTGGCCAATTGGGGAGTACGTGGGCATACCAAGTTGGTAAGTTACAAGTATTAGCCCCAGTGGGTGTACGCTAAGCGTACAAGCTAAGTATGCCCTGCATACCTAGTAGACGGGCTTTGGATTTGGGCTTCTCGGTTTTTGACCCATGTTTGGACCTTAAGAGATTAGGGTCTTGTTGTGCCATTAGGTTTCTATTTTTGGGTTGATGCTTTTATATTGGGTTCTTTTTAATGAAGGCCCACGAAGGGATTTGGGCCCAATTTAGAAGATTGGGCCATAATTGGGCTTTGGGTGACCATTTTGGATTTGGGCCTTGGCCTTCGGCCAAGTTAGGAAAAGGGTAAAATGGTCTTTTACCCTAGTTTAGACTCTTAGTTATGGATCGGAATCCAATTATTAACTGGATGTTATTTTATGATGATAGCGCAGGGATTTTATCGGACTAGCAGACAGAGATTTATTTGAGAGATACTCAGCAGCTTGAGGTGAGTTTCTTCACTACGTTTAGCAGGCCGAAGGCACCAACGTTGGCCCATGGTTTATTATGTTAGCGTGGTAGATGTCTGCATGACTCTTGCATCTGTTATGCATTGGTATGTATACCGAGCGTGGCTCGATGATGGGCGAGGCCCAATGAATGTATAGTATGTTATTGTATTTGTGATTATCACATGTGTTTGGATGATTATATGTTTATATGTTCATATGAGTACCGGGCGAGGCCCGATACTAGGCGGGCCTGATGATTGATAAATTTATAAACCGAACGGGGCCGAGGCAGGGTGGGACTTGATGTCGGGCGAGGCCCGATGAAGGAAGGGGGCCCAGTATGTATTTATTATGTATGGTATGTGGTATTTTGGGGAACTCACAAAGCTTTGCGCTTACAGTTTTCAGTTTATGTTTCGGGTACTTCTGGTTTGAAAAGGAAGAGCCCGGGATGATTGCAGAGTACACACCACCTCATTCTGCATTTTGTGATTTACTCTGATATTTTATGATGTAGTGATATACTTTGGTCCGTTTTGGTTGTATGACAATGTTTTGGATTACAGTTTTATTAATTTAAAAATGAAAATTTTTGGGTCTTATTTTTGGGACGTTACAAGTTGGTATTAAAGCCATGGTTTGAGGGATTTAGGCACACTCTCGTGTATGTCTGAACTCAAACTGAGGAACTGATAATATTTTGAAAGAAATGAGTTTCTAAAAAGATTTCAAGAAAGAGAATAAACTTCTAAAAGGATTTTATAAAGGCAAAGGGGGTGTGATGCGTGTAATCAGCCGAACTCAAGTAAGTGAATCCCATAATACCCATACATGATGATATGTTATATAATATATGTTTGCATGCTAGGATAAGGCTATGGATACTTTTAGGAATTGCATGATATATTGGCTTGATATTTGATGCCTTGTAGCCTAGGAAGCATTGGATGCTATGCTAGATTAGGAATATCTATTGGTATCAGTAATTTCTAGGTGTATGCTTTATAAATTGTATACAATTAGGATCATATAGCCCTAGAATGATTGATTTGGACTTATTTCTTGTTCCTCGTTTGGTTGTGTTCGGGTAGAGTCTTGTATTTGACAGTCTATTTGATCTTGTATTGTGTATAATTTGCATGCATATGGCAACCGACAGCGAGAATGGAAGTTCCTAGCATGAGTTGTAGTATGTGAGTCTGAATGTTCCTTTGTTATGCCATGGATTGGAGTGCTACTATACGGATGCTGCTTGCTTTGTGCTTTGTGGAACTCTTAAGTGATGTGAGCTAGCTATTAAGTGAATATGTTAAGTCACATGCGTCAAAGGTTGGATAATCTCAAAGTGATGAATTTGACCCTATTGCACATCTCTCGTTTGAGTCTAACCGTTGTAGGGATGAGTTTTTTACTTAAAGGATTAGCTAAGTTTTGTTTCATGTGATTGTATTCATGAGGTGGTTAACTAACACTATGGGGAGTTTTTCAGTAGCCGATGGCAGGGTGAGATCAAAAACCCAGGAAAACCTTGGAATTGTTTCAGTGGGTTTAGTCGCACTGTTTTAGCGAGTGTTTATAGTATCGATTTGAGAAGGTTACTTGGAGGATCCAGGATGATTCTTGAGGAAAGTATGGATAGCTGTGGGAGGTAGTATTGGGCCCGTACTACTGAAAGCACATGATCCATAGTTGAATCGGGGAGAGTCTTGGAGAATCTAGGAAGCCTATGGGATGAGGATTCTTGGATATGTTCTGATCATTTGCATGGTTGCTTTTCAAAATGGTGATAAGCACTCAGGAAGGAGGTTCGGGTTCGGGTTCAAGCTCATGAGCAGGTACTGAGCGGATTGATGAGTGGATGTGGGAGTTCATCTCGTCAGAGATTACCTGCGGTATTTTGAAGCGGATTCCTATGATCTTTGGTTTAGTCAATGAGGGGATTTTGGAACTCTTAGATGGTCGTCTCGAGGCTTTTTAGACCGAGGTTGTAGCAAGATAGTTGGGAGACCATCAGGAACTCAAGGCTTGTGGAGCTCTAGAATCATTCGGGATGGAGGATCCTACTACTAGCTCTTGTCATGAGGGATCAGGAGTGGGTTATGCATCATGCCTTCCAGGAGATTGATCTCATGATTAGATTACTACCGAGGTTTCATGAGATTTACGTGAGGATTTACCCGACATCATTAGTCGTGTCGTTGATAGATTGGTCGTCAGGTTCAAGGGTTAGATCTTGGTTGTTCAGGCGGTTGATGGGGTGGTTGAGGTGACTCAGGAACAAGAGATTGGTTTGGAGAGGAGACCGGGGAAGAGGAATCAGACTCATGGTCCAACTCAGCCAACAACATCTAAGCAGTTGGATGTTTCCATGTCTAGCGTTGGAGGCCCGAGGGGCCATGATGTTTACGCAAAGGATGAAGGAGAACATGAGCGTATGTGCGACAAGTCTAAATGTGGCATATGCGGATAAAAGGGTCACCTCTACAAAGAATGCACCCTGGAGGTATAATTGTGTCATCGTTGTCACCAGCATGGCCATATCAGGGAGAATTGCCCATGCTTAGTGGTTGGGGCAACTCGGGTTCCATCGCAGGTGCTTTAGCAAGAATGGGAGGTCAGGATTTTATCAGATGCTATTACGGTTAGAGTATCTTTTTCTTTCCTCTTGATTATTATCAGTATTTATATTGCACTGGAATCTTGTTTGGATATGGGTAAGCATTATCTCTGGTTTAGTTATCTATTATTTCCTAGGTTATATCATCAAGAACTATTATATGCCATTTTGCATGCCAAGAGTCATTAGTGCGTCACATATTGTTGTGCGGAATTCAGTTTGTTCATGTGTTGTTCAGGTTCTTTGATGGGGTCAATTCAGGGGTACTGTTTGGAAGGTCTATGGTTGGATCAATTGGCTAGTTCTTAAACAAAGTCGAAGTTCGGATATGAAAGCATTTGTTCAGGTAGGACTACAGTCATCTATGGCAGGACCTTTAGGTCCAATCTTACCGCTGCTAGGGAAGGAGCGATATCAAGAAGATGAATGAGGCAACCGTAAGAGTTTGTTTGGTCGTTGGAAGTGCTGGGGGAATTTCATAATCGCAAGGGTTGAATATGGTTAGAATTCAAAGATCCTTTTGAGGATGGGAATTTGGAGTGAAGATTCGCCACTTTGGAGCAAGGGTTATGGTCTTTGTCACCAGGATTTGGTGTTGTATCATGGCAAACGATTGGGGTTATTGGACTTGCTGAGATTTTGGGGAGCATTTGTCTGGATTTCAAGAGTGGTGCGATCATCGAGTTTGGTTAGTAATGGAACGCTAGTATTGGTTAGCACAGGTCGTTGGCGGTTTGAGTTATAAGAAGGTAAGATGAGTTAGGAATCCATCAAATTTTGTGGTTTGGGAGAGCTTTGTCGAATCTAGGGGAGAATCATTTAGAATTCCGGAAGTTGAATCAGGTGTGAAACTAGGATGACTTTTACATCCCTGTCGGGAAGGAAGTAGACTCAAGTGGCAATTTGGATTGAAGTTGGGCAAGTTGGGAGTTCAGGAAACTTCCAACAGCTGGTTGACATCTTCTTTATTGTCACACCCCAAAACCGGAACGGCAGAAAATGTCCGGGGGTGGAGGACGTCATGTAAAGTATCATAACAATGCAAAGTAGTAAACAAGCAACAACATCATCCATTGCATTAATAGTAAATTTATAATACATGTGTGTTCTTTGTAATGTATTAGACACCAAAAATGAATGATCAAAATAAATGACGAGTCTTGATTGTACTCCGTCTTCTCAAAACCTGCCATCAGTACCTGTCTACTGATGACCTGAGAATACAAGTTATTTTGAAAGCATAGATCAGCATTTAAGCTGGTGAGTTCATAAGTATTTATGTTAAGAGAATGCTTTTTGTTTCTTTGAATAGATGAACGTTTCCCAGAAAATCATATATTTTCTGTAGTGCATGAAAAGTAGTTTCGTTTGTATAAACTCATTCTGTCTGTAATTCAATGTTCTAGCATTGTACTTATGCATGGCTAATTATACACTAACGTATTGGTGATATCTTTTATATGAGTTATTATAACCATACTGACTAGATGGTCTGACCCAATGCTATGAATGCATTGAAAACTGTTGATAACAATTGTCACTTGTAGGCGTGTATGCCTGACGGTAGCTAGCAGCCTGAGTGTGGGATTGTCAATCCCAATATAGATCTACAAACATTGTTTCGATCCTCTACTAGAGATTCTGGTTATAATATCAAGACTTAACTATATTGTTTAAAATGAATTAAACAACCTGTATCAAATGTCTCATTAAAAGTATATAAACATTACATGTATTTTAGTTATGAAAACCCAATCATTCTGAAATGAATGATTGATAGTATGTTCTTTACTAGTATTCTTAACTTGTTGTTGAATATACTATGTACTTTAGTGTAACGCCTGTGTTTCCGGGCTTGCCATTTTTAGCAATGTAATAGTCTAAGTTAACCTCTGTAACCCGTTTTGAAATAATAAAGATTGTATTATTTAAGTATTGTGTGTTTTGTGCTTAATTGCTTAATTATGTGGTTTGATTAATTAAGAATAAAAATAAGTATCAAAGGTTAAGTGTAAAATAAACTTGATATCTTTGGTTAATGTTGTAGTAGTTGAAAAGAGGTTCCCAAATATATATAGAATGCCCAAATCTGACTTCGTATGAGGAAGTTATGATTTATCGAAGTTTCGGCTTAGCGGTGTGCAGCCCGAAATACTCGATTTGAGATCAAGCGATTTTTAGCCGAAGCAATCTAAACGAGGATCGAAGGTCTCGTTGTTGGTATCAAAGCGATAAAAAGTTAGGCGAGAACGGACGTCAAACGAAGAAGTTATGAATTTATAACGAAGTTTTTCTGTCGCGGCCTATTAAAAATAAATAATAAAAATAAATTCGAAATTAGCCGACGAAGTCTAAAGGAAAGTTGTAGAGCGTAGTCTCACCTTCGCGTGGATATAAAGAACGTCGAAAACGGAGTTCGTATGAAGAAGATATGAATTTCCGAAGTTTATTTAATATTTTGTATTTAAATTTAATTGGAAATTCGGAAGCATTATCCGAAGGAGTCACCGATCTGATCCGAGGTACGCCCCGCGTACTCCGAGGGATGTCGACACTCGCACTCGAGCACTTCGGATACGTAAGCAATGACGTTTTGGGCAGTACGCCCCGCGTAACGCAGTACGCCCCGCATAACGCAGTACGCCCCGCGTACTCCGAGGCTCCAGCCTCCTATAAATAGGATGCGAGGGTTCCGGGTATTTTTGTCAATTCCCTCTCATTTTCGTGTCGAAGCTCTGCGCAAAAACCCCCGAAGCTATCCCGAAGTCCCGGTATCATACTCTAGCCCCGAGGCAAGTCCCGAGATCCCGAAGATCCCGAGAAGTGCGGTTCCCGAGTCGAAGCTCTGCCCGCGAGAAGTTCGATTTTCGAGGAGATCTTCCAGATCTGCTGAGGAATACTACTTCTATAAGCCGTAGTGTTGTCGGATCATCTTCTGATCAAGTGAGTGTATACTAACTTTCATAAACACGATAATAATACAAGTTTGGTCCGAGTGTATTAAGTGTATTGTTGTTTATAAGTGTGAGTGTGTAGTTATTTTCTTCTAATACAATAATACGAAGTATTTTATATAAAAATACGTGCTATGTGTATATATTTGGTTGTGTTATGTGTGAATGTGTATTCACTCTCTTCTATCTTATAGATCTGCTTATTTCTTTATGAGATATGTGTTATGTGTGTGTGTGCCTCATCTGTTATGTGATATATGTGTTGATTAAAGCATGCTATACATGTTTTCTTTAAACTATGTATACAAATGTATATTTTTATCTACTAATATGTTGGGTAGAACATGGGTAGACAGTTGGTGTGTAATAAACAGATGAGAGGCCTCGTTGTTGTTTGATTGAGTCATCTAGCGGAGTTTAGATGACGACCACTGGCTATTCTAGACAGTCTTGTGGAAACATTAGCAAGTTCGCCACCTGTAGGTGTTAATGAACTTGGGTGTTCATTCGTTGTACTCCATCCCCCTCATGGTTGCCTTATTTGACTTATATTGCTGAGGTACCCCCGAAGCATGTGTTTTCGCCCCGATGAAATATTCTTAGACTAGGTCCCTTATGTTAGTTGTTTTAGGGACATTAAAGTGAGAATAACGGGAATGGGTAATTGGGTTATTGTTGGTTGGTGAAAATTAAATATGATATTTATTGTGGATTGAAAACCCTATATGCTCACCAGGCTCCCAAGCCTGACCCACTCAGTTTTAAATTGTATTACAGGTAGTGGCGGAAGGGCATGAGATGGATGAACCATCAAGTTGTTTTGTTTACAAGTCTGCATATGTTTATATTTGTTATACGACTTGTAATGTATTCGTTTATGCTTATTGGTCTGTATCGGAACATGACACCCCGAGTTTTGATTATAATGAAAAAAAATACATTTCTTTTATGAAATGCTTCGGTAAACGATGTTTTATCATGTTTTGTTTTTGGGAACAAATTCCGCAACTCTTTCAAATCAAAAGGATTTACTCTGAAAATATTTAAAAGCATAAATGAAAATCGGTCTTTTCTGGCCGAGATTTTGGGGATGTCACAGTTGGTATCAGAGCATTAGTTTAAGCGAACTAGGAATTTGTAGGATTTCTAGACTTAAACTTAGAATGCTAAGTGAAGTTTTGAGATGTGTGTCTGTTATGTTTTAGACACGAGCACTAGTTTATTTTAGGAAAGTTGCCTAAAATGCTTTATGTGCTAAATGTTATATGTTGCCATATATGATATTATTTGTTCGGATCTATGGTCTGTTGCCGACCGGATCTAGAAACCTTATGTGTGTAGGATTCTAAGCATACGTCTACGATATTAGAACTAGCATGTAAACGTTTCGGAGAGATAAGGATGATTTAATTATCTATCATGATTGAGGATCTAATTTCACCTTATTCGGTGTAGATCAAAATGGTGAGAACAAGAAGTGGAGTTGGAAATGCTGACGAAAACAGGAATCAACCACCAGTGATTGAGCCAATACCTGTCGTAGCAGCAGCACCTGAGCCAATAACCATGGCTGGTGTGCAATTAATGATTCAGACGATGTTGGATCGTCAGATGGATGAAACTAGACAGTTGCTTCAACAAAATCGTGAAGAACTGTCGATTCGTGTGGAAGAGCCTGAATTAAATGAAGGGCACTCGGAAGGTGGAAACTTCAGTGGGTCTATTGGTCAAGCCAACCCACCGATAGTTAGGCAAGATAACCATGATGGAAGGAATGATGGAATGGGATGCAAGTACAAGGACTTTCTAACTTGAAAACCATCGACCTTGAATGGAAAGGAGGATCCGATTGGGGTTATGGATTGGATCTCCGAAATGGAGTTAGCCTTCATGACGTGTGGCTGCAGAGGTAAGTTGCAAACTATCTATGTCGTGCGTCAATTCCAAGGTGGAGTCGTTCGTTGGTGGAACACTCTAGGGAAGACCTTAAGCCCTAATGAGCCACTGCAATTGTCATGGGCAGAGTTCTTGGTGCAGTTTAAGCGCAAGTTCTGCTCGGCTCAAAATCTGTTGGAGTTGGAGAACAAGTTCCTGACATTGACGAAAGGCAGCATGTCAGTTGATGAATACACCAATAACTTCACCGATAAGATGGAGTTTGCCTTGCGTATCGTTCCAGACGAGCTGACAAAGGTGGATCGGTATGCGAAGGCACTTCCATGGGAGTACGAGGTGCCAGTACGTCAGGCACTTACTCTAGAGGTAGCTATCTAGGCTGCCAAGTCTGTGGAGAACATGATCAAGGGGAGAACCACCGACAAGGCTGATGTTGGTGAGAAAAGAAAGTTTGAAGGAACATCTGGTTCCGATAAGAAGAGCAAATTTTCGAAATCTGATTCGAAAAAGTTTGGAGGAAACGGAGGCGAAGCAAAGTGGTGTGATAAGTGTAAGAAAAAGCACTTTGGGAAATGTAGCGAGGATGTGACCTGCTACAAGTGTGGAAAGGTTGGACATTTTGCCAATGAATGTCCGAACAACAAAAGGATGTGTTTTGGTTGCAATGAAGAGGGGCATATTTTGAAAGACTGTCCGAAGAAGAAGGAGGCAGCAAAGCCCAACATTCCACCAAAGCCGAAGGCGAGAGCCTTCCAGATGACACTTGAGGCTGCGAAGGATGAAGTTGATGTCGCTTCAGGTACCTTTCTCGTAAACGAATTACCTGCTCATATATTGTTTGATTCTGGAGCCAACTACTCCTTTATTTCGCATGAGTTTGGTAAAAAGCTAGCTTTGCCTATTGATAGACTAGATAATGCTTTATTAGTCGAAGTAGCTAGTGGCAAGTTTGTACCTGTTAGCCATCATATGAAAAGCATCTTAATTGATCTGAATGGGAATAAGTTTCACGAGGCGTTATTGCCTATCGAACTTAATGGTTTCGACATCGTCTTGGGAATGGATTGGCTTAGCGCCAATGATGCCGAAATTTTGTGCAAGAAGAAGATAGTTAAAGTAAACCCGCCTGGGAAGGATTCATTTATGGTGTATGGGGACAAACGCAGAGTAAATTCTGGAATCATTTCTCTAATGAAAGCCAGAAAGTGTTTGACCAAGGGATGTACATCATATTTAGCATTCGTGATCGATGCTAAGAAGGAAAAGAAGGTGATGTAGAGTATTCCAGTGGTGTGTGATTATCCGGAAGTATTTCCCGAAGATCTTCCTGGATTACCACCTGATAGACAAGTGGAGTTCAGAATAGACTTGCTACCAGCAACCACGCCAATAGCAAAAGCACCTTATCGATTAGCACCGACGGAGATGAAGGAGCTGATGATGCAACTTCAAGAGTTATTGGACAAAGGTTTCATTAGACCTAGTTCATCGCCCTGGGGAGCTCCGATGTTATTTGTGAAGAAGAAAGATGGAAGTATGAGAATGTGCATCGATTACAGAGAGCTGAATAAGGCAACAATAAAGAATAGATATCCGTTGCCGAGGATTGATGACCTATTTGATCAATTGCAAGGTTCGAGCTATTTCTCGAAGATCGATCTAAGGTCAGGATATCATCAGCTAAAAGTAAGAGAGCAAGATATCGAGAAGACTGCATTCAGAACTAGATATGGACACTACGAGTTCTTGGTTATGTCGTTTGGACTAACCAATGCTCCAGCATCGTTCATGGATTTGATGAATAGGGTTTGTAACCCGTTCCTTGATAAATCCGTGATAGTGTTCATAGACGACATTCTGATTTACTCGAAAAGCCAGGAGGAGCATGGCAGACACTTGCGAGAAGTGTTAGAAGTTTTGAAGAAGGGGAAGCTTTATGCGAAGTTCTCCAAATGTGATTTTTGGATTCGTGAGGTCCAATTCTTGGGTCACGTGGTCAACCAAGAAGGGATAATGGTTGATCCAGCGAAGATCGAAGCTGTGACGAAGTGGGAACAGCCGAAAAGTCCCACGGAGATTCGAAGCTTTTTGGGATTAGCCGGATATTACCGCAGGCTTATCCAAGGTTTTTCTTCGATTGCTACACCATTAACAACTTTGACCCACAAAGGAGCTACTTATGCTTGGAGTGAGAAGCATAAAGAAGCATTCGAGAAGTTAAAGAAGAAGCTATGCGAGGCACCGATACTTTCTCTACCCGATGGAGTTGAAGACTTCGCTGTTTATAGCGATGCGTCTGGTGTTGGATTGGGTTGTGTTTTGACCCAAAGAGAAAAGGTGATAGCATATGCGTCTCGACAGCTGAAAGAGCATGAAAAGAATTACCCGACTCATGATTTGGAGTTGGCAGCAGTAGTTTTCGCTCTGAAAATATGGAGGCATTACCTCTATGGCACGAAGTGAAAACTTTTCACTGATCATAAGAGTCTCCAATACCTCTTTAATCAGAAAGAATTGAATATGAGGCAACGACGCTGGCTAGAATTACTTAAAGACTACGACTGTGAGATACTTTACCACCCCGGTAAAGCTAATGTTGTTGCTGATGCTCTCAGTCGGAAGGTCAATCTTGAAAGGAAGAGGCCAAGAGCGTTGAGAATTGAAGTTGTCTCGACCATTGTGGAAAGTATAATGAAAGCTCAAGAGGAAGCTTCTGAGAAAAATGACCGAAAGGAGGAACGTTTGGGTAAAACGTTGGTGTTTGGTACTAACGGTCATGGACTGAAGGTATTCCAAGATCGTATTTGGGTACCTAAGTCAGGAGGAATTAGGGACCTTCTGATGGAAGAAGCTCACAAAACCATGTACTCAATTCATCCGGGTAGCACTAAAATGTATAGGGACCTGAAACCCTACTACTGGTGGCCGACGATGAAGCTTGATGTTGCAAAGTATGTGGCCGAGTGTGTGACTTGTGCGAGAGTCAAGACACAACATCAGAAACCTTACGAGAGTTTAGAACCATTGCATGTGCCTATGGGTAAATGGGAAGACATAGCTATGGATTTTGTCACTAAACTGCCCAGAACAAAGAATGGTCACGACTTGATTTGGGTGGTCGTTGATCGATTCACTAAGAGTGCTCATTTCATAGCGGCCAGGGAGAAATGGTCTATGGAAAAGCTTGCGAAATCTTACGTGAAGGAAATTGTCATGCTTCACGTGTCACACCCCAAAACCGAGAACGGCGGAAACGTTCTGGGGCGGAGGACGTCATGTATAATATCAACAACAATGTAAAGTAGTAAACAAGCAACAACATCATCCATTGCATTAATAAAATAATTATTATACAATTGTATTCTGTCAAATTTTGATAAACACTAAAGCATAAATCAAAATGAAAGGTAAGTCTTGAATAAGCTCTATCTTCCTTTCTCCTTGCATCGGTACCTGTCTATGATGACCTGAGGATACAAGAAATTTTGAAAGCGAGTATCAGCTATAAAGCTGGTGAGATCATAAGTATTAATGTGTCTTAATTTGTAAAACTTATAATTTTTAAGACTTGACATTGTTTTGAAAGAAAGCTCATAAAAGTATGAAAATGTTTGTAGATCAGCTGTAAATGTTTGAAAAACCCTAGAATCCCTATGATTCCTATTAGTAACAAAAGGAGTCTTCTACCAAGACTTAATTGTGCTCTTTGTAGTCTTCTACCAAGACCTAATTGTGTTACTATTATTATTATTATAAGAAATTTTATCCTTTGGTACTAGGATACCTAAATATAATTTTACCTCATTGGTTATGTGAATGAGTCACAATTATAGGTAATAATATAACTAACTTGAATCATACCCTTTGGTACTAGGGTAATAGTAAACGTTAACTTTAAGCCATCCGTAGACGTACTCTTTACCTCTGTTGCTAACAGCTGGGTATAGGAATAGTTAATCCCTTAATCGTGCACCTGAAAAGGTACCAACCGTTTGACATCCGTAGATGTACTTTTACCTCTGTAGCTAACAGAGATTCTAGGAATGGTCAATCCCCCAACTCGCATCCTCTGGTACTAGGATAATAATCTATTCTATCTCGTCGATTATGTGATCTTATCACAAGGAAAAGGTAAGAACACGGATTTAATAATGGAGTCGATACATATAAAATGTAATAGGACTCCTACTGATGTATCTATGCACAAGTACTCCTATAAGTATAGTAATGTAAATATTATAGTAGTACGGTAAGGTTCTACATGCTGCTAGCTGTAATGTGTGTTCTCTCTATCTAGCAAGTATAGTAATATAAACGTTCTAGTATAGATGTATATGTTCTCGTCCTAGTATAGTTTGTACATGTAATGTATAGTAATGTTTTAGAAAGTATTGACTCATGAATGAACTGACTCATTGTATGATATCGCATTCTATTAATGGTTCTGGTATCTTCCTGAACTACCCATATGGTAGCTTACTAGTAATCTAAGTGGTATGTATGGACGTGGATGTATACCCTTGTTACCCAAGGGCATAGGATGAACTGGAAGGACCTTTTATGACTTTATATGTACACATGATATATAACTAATATTTAAACGACCTTCGGACGAGTATCCAATATCCCACCAGACCACATCTCAAGGCGCGAAAAGGAAATAGGGTGGATAGCCTTCCTAAGTCTTTTAAACATTATTTATACATCTATACATATAGAGGCATGCAATTTATAATATAAAAGCATAAATAAGTTTGGTAAAACATTTGAAACATAAATATTAGTTTAAGAAAAGATCGACTTGATGTCAATCTATACAACAATTTGAAGGCATAAGTTTGATAAAACAATATAAGTATAAGGAACATTTGTTTGAAACACAGTTGTAAATAAGTTTGAAATATGATAAACAGAGTAAGAGGTACAGTGTAATAAGGAGTTTAAAACATATAAAATGTTTATAAAAATCATTTGAAGGAAACTGTTTGGTAAAACGGCTAATGAGTAGCCAAATCTTTTGAATGTTGTATATTAATCACATGTGATTGATGTAATAAGTAATATAATCCTACTTACTAATCACATGTGATTGATATAATACTAGCATGATTCTACTTGTATCCCCCCCCCCCCCCTATAAAGCATTTAAAAGTAGTTTAAAACATTATTTAAGGGGTATGAACTCACTTGAAAGTTTGAAGATAGCGAGATGGAAAACCGGGCAGAGTTTCGTCTCGGGAAACGGATTTTTCTCGGGATTCTCGGGAATCTCGGGAGTAAAATCGACCCTCGGGTCTTGAGCAAAAAGGCCAGAGCTTCGGGTTTGAACGGGCACGGAAAACGAGGCAAGACGCAAGAGAAAAGAGGAGAATTGAGCAAATAATTCGGAAAGCCTCGCATCCTATTTATACGAAGGCTGAACCGCCTAGGTACGCGGGGTGTACGCTCGTACGCAACGCGTACGCGTACGTCATGCATGACCGAAGCCTCGACTGCCTCGGCTTCGGATGGGACGGGTTGTTGGGGAGGCGGGTCGGATGGGACGGCGGGTCCGACGGGTCGGCGGGTCAGACGGGTCGGGCGCTTCGGACGGGTCGGACGGGTCGGATGCCTCGGATAGGGCGACGTGGACGATCCGAGGCCCTTGATCTCAGTACGCGGGGAGTACGAAGGTACGCAGGGCGTACTTCGGTCCTATCCGATGACTCCCATTCGGATAATACCGGGGGTTTTTAATTAAATTTATAATTATTTTAATTAAACTTCAAAAATTCATATCACCTTCATATGAACTCTGTTTTCGACGTTTTTTATATCCACGCGAAGGTGAGACTATGATCTACAACTTTCGTTTAGATTCCGTTGGCAAATTATGAAATAATTTTTATTATTTATTTATTAAAATGACGTGATTAAGGAATTTCTTTAAAAATTCATAACATCTTTATCTGACATCGGTTTTTGCCAGACTTTTTACCGCTGAAATACCATTGACGAGACCTTCAATTCTCGTTTAGGTCATTTCGGCCAAAAATCGCTCGATCTCCGATTCGAGTTTTTACGTAACTTCGTATTGTCGTTTTTCTGTCGGAAAAACTTAGAATGGTTATAACTCCTTCGTTATAACTCGGATTTTAGCGTTCTTTATATGCTTGGAAACCTTGATACGATTCCTTCTACATTATTTAACCCAACTAAGATTTTTAGGAAAGTTAAATTTTGACCTTAATTTGACTTGCGTCCCAACATATCGTCTTGAAATATCGGGTTGTCACATCATCCCCCCGTTAGAGGGAATTTCGTCCCGAAATTAGAGTTTAAGCAGAATTGATACTACGCTACAGATAGAAGTTTTATTTGATCTTTGCATTCCTAAGTGAATTTAGATCCTCGCATGGCCTTCCAGCGAACCTTTCACTATAGGGGAACGACTTTGTTTCTTTTGTTGGCCTTACTGGTGTGATAACTCTTCTTGGTCGAACGTATGTTGAATGTTTTTGTGGACTGTGAGGGTAGTACATCTTGTATCCTACAAGCAGTGCCTCCAGATCTTCCATACAATTATCGCTGTCCCTGACTCAAGATTATGTGCTGTATAGTTAACTTCCTGCATCTTAAGCTGTCTCGAGGTATAGGCAGTGACCTTTCCTCTTGTATAAGAACAAAACCAATTCATACTGATTATGAAGTCAGAACCTTGTAGTTGATTAGATGACGTGAAGATCTAAAATAAAGTATGATTACTCATGACTTAAGGAAAAAGGGTAGGTACTTTTGTTCTATCTGACTTTCTTGTCCCAATCGACAGAAAGGGCACGTGTTGGCTTCTAAGTTTATTCGCATGGCAGTATGATCACTCGTAGTCTTAAGTAGTCTCCATCTTGAAGTTCATCTTAGAACTCATACCTGGTTCATCAATTTCAGTTTCGCGTATACGAGTCTTATATAATTAAGATTGAAAAGGTAGTCGAATAAATCATTCTTCTTTAAGCTCACATCCCAACGAGGAAAAGAAGTTAGAGTGGAATCATCAATTCTAAACCTGTAGAACCTTGATTATATACTACCCCTATGTATACATTCTTCAACAATAGATCAACCGTATGGGTATTTGGATTAAACTTGACGTATTGAACGAGTGGTACTTCGGGCGGTTTGCTAAATTTCTCTTTGGAGAGGATGAGAAACATGAGGTGCTCTATGAACGAGTACTTTGTTGTTCCGGAATAACGGTTTTGCTAGAAAGATGATTTTGGAGGAATAGATGTACGTATGAAACTGTTTTTGTGAGGATAGAATTGAATCAAGTAGTATGATAATGTCGTAATCATAAGGAAACTTAAAGACATTAGATTTGAACAAAAGATGTTTACAGACAAAACAATCGTGCAACCATCAACATAGTTTCGGTACTTTAGATTTACCACAAGACTATTGCTGCGAATATGATATACTACAAAAGGCAAGTATACGCAGGACGAGAATTCCTATACAGACAGGATCTCGTAAAAAGGTAAGACTCTAGTTGCACTAGTTCTAGATAGTTTATAAAAACATACATATTACTGACGGTTGGAAGTGAACCTATACTATAGTAGGGTCCTTCGTTGACTCTTTCCATTATGAGGTCAAACTCCTCCGGATTCACCATCATTCTCCTCTGTTGGACAGTCCCTCTTGAAGTGTCCCATCACGCCACATATATGGCATATTCGAGAGATTTCGACATTGGTGGTTGAAGTAATGTGTTGGATCCGACTCTTGCAGTAACGGACGGTGTGTCCCTTTTTATTGCAGTTTAAGCACTGCATTTTCCGACAAAATCCATGATGGTGATATTTGCATTTGTTACACTTTGGGAGATTGCCAGCATACTGTCTGGCCGGGTTAGGGATGGTAGTATGAGGTACAGAAGTCGTGGCTGCGAAGGTTGCCACATGTTGTTGTCTTTTGCTCGTCCCTTGGGGTGATTTGCCTTTAGTCTTAGCCCATAACTTTCGTTTGTTATTCTTGGGCTTGGGATTCGGGGTGTCGTGGTAGTTTGTTTCTCGTTGAGGTACTTGACTGTTACTTGGATTGGAATTATTGTTAACGATCCCACTAACATTCGCGTTGTTAGCGTTAAGGAGGGTCAGAACAGCTGACACGGCAGCCGAGACTGCAGCTTGAAAGGTAGCTGCATCAATCTGAAGAGTTGGTGTTTGGTAGATGGGTTGATCTTTTTCTTCGGCGACATGATTCTGTTATATGAAAAGAAAAATGAATTTATGAGCGAGTATGGTTGAACCTAGACGTACTTCGATCGTTCATGTAAATAATAGAAGTATTTTCTTGAAGGATTGACCTACATCCCTATGATGCAGTCCTAGTACTTGATGAAAGTGTGTGTATAAAGGGTTGACCCTGATGTACTTAGATGGCTCATGTAAAGAGTACGACGATGTTCTCGAAAGTTTGACCTACATCCCTATGATGCAGTCCTAGTACAGAATGAAAGTATGTTCGTGAAGGTTTGACCTACATCCCTATGATGCAGTCCTAGTAATGAATAGAGGTAAGTTCGTAGAATGGTCTCAAGACGTTTGTTGTACAAGTTGAGGTATCGTGGATTGGTGAAAAACAAAACCCAACCACTGAAAGAGACTTGGAAATGTCTCCGTATCTAACTTGCTATGGTCCAATGACTTAACTAAAGCAGGTTTCAGATAGACTCCAATGAGAGTATGATAAGAGTACTTGAATGAAGGAAATGACACAAAAGTTAGCCGGTTGTCAATATCTTGGATATTTACGGCGTAAAGGTTCAGGAAAGTGACCTTGTAAAGGTCTTACATCATATCCACAGGAGATAGTTCCTCACAGCATAAAGACCTAACTAAAGTACTTACGGTACCAGATAATTTCATAGAAAATGCCACATCAGGCATAGACAGAAAATACGATTCCTCTTTTTATAAGGGAAATAAAGTAAAGCGTCTACTACTGGCGACGGTAATTCCTCTGGTGAATTCTTAGTTCAACCAATTGACGTTCCATGTCAAGTAGGTGTCTCTAGTACACCCTCTGGCGTACTTGGAGCTTTATGACTTTGGCTCGGGTTTTCAGCTAGTGTTTGCAGCAGGTTCTCATGGTTTCTTTCTAATCTCTTGTGAGCATCTTCTAGATGAGTGGTGTGGAGGGTATGCATTCTCGCATCGGTGACAACTTCGGCAATCTGATGTTGGGCTGTCCTGCCTTGAATCTCATTTTGGGCCACTCTGCGGACCATGATTGGCAAGATTCTACCTGCTGAGCCCCCATTGCTCAGGTCGTAAAAGTTTCGGTCGCCAATAAATGGCATGGGCTGATCTTGTTCTTGGCTCCATGTTTCCAAGCATTCCACCGAATCAGGCATCGGGCCATGAAGAGCCGGACGAGGGTTAGGAATTGGAAAGGGAGTTGCTCGGGGTAGGTTCTCAACCTCTAGTTCGGAATTAGCATCGGCTGAAAGGTTTTCATCATGGTGATCATCCAAAGGGATAGGATGATTATTCTCTGGTTCTTCTCCAAACCAACCAGCTATGACTTCATTCGGAAGATACTGGTTGTCAAGGGGATGGAGTCCAACTATGATTTCTATGCGAGAATTTAGGGTAAGTGGATAATTATTAGACGAACTATCTAGATAATTATTTAGAAAACCCTTATTAGTTACATCGCTATTTGTGAAGTGCATACCAGCTATGTGTAATCTAAACAGGATAGACCTTCGAATAAGTGACCTTATTTCCAAATTCACACAGAATAGGGGTAAGGCAAAATTATCACTGATTCTAAGTCTATAATATCCTAATTACATGTAGCCTTAGTGTATCCACTTAGCAACTATCAACTTAGTAATGAGGATCCCATTTTAATTCTCAAGTATAAAGTACTTATAGTAACACCAAATACTCCTATAGTATTTTAATTTTAATGTTATGTTCTATTGTTCTCATTGTGGTAGGGTTGGTAAGATTTTAGCATTGTTGCGACTACACACTTAAACTTAGGCACATGCTAGTCAACCCTCGGATAATATAGGCGATCAGGCTATATCTTCCCAGTTTTGACCATATGTCTCTAAGCCCACTTGTGTTGCCCAACAATCGTAATTCTTTTGTACTGTCCGAGTGACACTGATTTTAGTATGAAAGCAGGCACGTATACTTACTTAAATATTTTATTATTTAAAGTATAAACTCTAAATCAGAGTATTTTTAATCCCATTGTATTTATAGTTAGTATATCTTTTATGGGTTGATATACTCAATTCACTATAAACAATGCTCTGATACCAATCTGTCACACCCCAAAACCGACAACGGGGGAAACGTTCTGGGCGGAGGACGTCATGTATAATATCAACAACAATGTAAAGTAGTAAACAAGCAACAACATCATCCATTGCATTAATAAAATAATTATTATACAATTGTATTCTGTCAAATTTTGATAAACACTAAAGCATAAATCAAAATGAAAGGTAAGTCTTGAATAAGCTCTATCTTCCTTTCTCCTTGCATCGGTACCTGTCTATGATGACCTGAGGATACAAGAAATTTTGAAAGCGAGTATCAGCTATAAAGCTGGTGAGATCATAAGTATTAATGTGTCTTAATTTGTAAAACTTATAATTTTTAAGACTTGACATTGTTTTGAAAGAAAGCTCATAAAAGTATGAAAATGTTTGTAGATCAGCTGTAAATGTTTGAAAAACCCTAGAATCCCTATGATTCCTATTAGTAACAAAAGGAGTCTTCTACCAAGACTTAATTGTGCTCTTTGTAGTCTTCTACCAAGACCTAATTGTGTTACTATTATTATTATTATAAGAAATTTTATCCTTTGGTACTAGGATACCTAAATATAATTTTACCTCATTGGTTATGTGAATGAGTCACAATTATAGGTAATAATATAACTAACTTGAATCATACCCTTTGGTACTAGGGTAATAGTAAACGTTAACTTTAAGCCATCCGTAGACGTACTCTTTACCTCTGTTGCTAACAGCTGGGTATAGGAATAGTTAATCCCTTAATCGTGCACCTGAAAAGGTACCAACCGTTTGACATCCGTAGATGTACTTTTACCTCTGTAGCTAACAGAGATTCTAGGAATGGTCAATCCCCCAACTCGCATCCTCTGGTACTAGGATAATAATCTATTCTATCTCGTCGATTATGTGATCTTATCACAAGGAAAAGGTAAGAACACGGATTTAATAACGGAGTCGATACATATAAAATGTAATAGGACTCCTACTGATGTATCTATGCACAAGTACTCCTATAAGTATAGTAATGTAAATATTATAGTAGTACGGTAAGGTTCTACGTGCTGCTAGCTGTAATGTGTGTTCTCTCTATCTAGCAAGTATAGTAATATAAACGTTCTAGTATAGATGTATATGTTCTCGTCCTAGTATAGTTTGTACATGTAATGTATAGTAATGTTTTAGAAAGTATTGACTCATGAATGAACTGACTCATTGTATGATATCGCATTCTATTAATGGTTCTGGTATCTTCCTGAACTACCCATATGGTAGCTTACTAGTAATCTAAGTGGTATGTATGGACGTGGATGTATACCCTTGTTACCCAAGGGCATAGGATGAACTGGAAGGACCTTTTATGACTTTATATGTACACATGATATATAACTAATATTTAAACGACCTTCGGACGAGTATCCAATATCCCACCAGACCACATCTCAAGGCGCGAAAAGGAAATAGGGTGGATAGCCTTCCTAAGTCTTTTAAACATTATTTATACATCTATACATATAGAGGCATGCAATTTATAATATAAAAGCATAAATAAGTTTGGTAAAACATTTGAAACATAAATATTAGTTTAAGGAAAGATCGACTTGATGTCAATCTATAAAACAATTTGAAGGCATAAGTTTGATAAAACAATATAAGTATAAGGAACATTTGTTTGAAACACAGTTGTAAATAAGTTTGAAATATGATAAACAGAGTAAGAGGTACAGTGTAATAAGGAGTTTAAAACATATAAAATGTTTATAAAAATCATTTGAAGGAAACTGTTTGGTAAAACGGCTAATGAGTAGCCAAATCTTTTGAATGTTGTATATTAATCACATGTGATTGATGTAATAAGTAATATAATCCTACTTACTAATCACATGTGATTGATATAATACTAGCATGATTCTACTTGTATCCCCCCCCCTATAAAGCATTTAAAAGTAGTTTAAAACATTATTTAAGGGGTATGAACTCACTTGAAAGTTTGAAGATAGCGAGATGGAAAACCGGGCAGAGTTTCGTCTCGGGAAACGGATTTTTCTCGGGATTCTCGGGAATCTCGGGAGTAAAATCGACCCTCGGGTCTTGAGCAAAAAGGCCAGAGCTTCGGGTTTGAATGGGCACGGAAAACGAGGCAAGACGCAAGAGAAAAGAGGAGAATTGAGCAAATAATTCGGAAAGCCTCGCATCCTATTTATAGGAAGGCTGAACCGCCTAGGTACGCGGGGCGTACGCTCGTACGCAGCGCGTACGCGTACGTCATGCATGACTGAAGCCTCGACTGCCTCGGCTTCGGATGGGACGGGTTGTTGGGGAGGCGGGTCGGATGGGACGGCGGGTCGGACGGGTCGGCGGGTCAGACGGGTCGGGCGCTTCGGACGGGTCGGATGCCTCGGATAGGGCGACGTGGACGATCCGAGGCCCTTGATCTCAGTACGCGGGGCGTACGAAGGTACGCAGGGCGTACTTCGGTCCTATCCGATGACTCCCCTTCGGATAATACCGGGGGTTTTTAATTAAATTTATAATTATTTTAATTAAACTTCAAAAATTCATATCTCCTTCATACGAACTCCGTTTTCGACGTTCTTTATATCCACGCGAAGGTGAGACTATGATCTACAACTTTCGTTTAGATTCCGTTGGCAAATTATGAAATAATTTTTATTATTTATTTATTAAAATGACATGATTAAGGAATTTCTTTAAAAATTCATAACATCTTTATCTGACGTCGGTTTTTGCCAGACTTTTTACCGCTGAAATACCATTGACGAGACCTTCAATTCTCGTTTAGGTCATTTCGGCCAAAAATCGCTCGATCTCCGATTCGAGTTTTTACGTAACTTCGTATTGTCGTTTTTCTGTCGGAAAAACTTAGAATGGTCATAACTCCTTCGTTATAACTCGGATTTTAGCATTCTTTATATGATTGGAAACCTTGATACGATTCCTTCTACATTATTTAACCCAACTAATATTTTTAGGAAAGTTAAATTTTGACCTTAATTTGACTTGCGTCCCAACATATCGTCTTGAAATATCGGGTTGTCACATCACGGTGTTCCGTTAACGATTGTATCGGATCGTGATAGCCGTTTCACCTCAAGGTTTTGGAAAAGTCTACAAGAGGAAATGGGTACCAAGTTATGTTTAAGCACAGCTTACCATCCGCAGACTGATGGTCAGAGTGAAAGAACAATACAAACACTTGAAGATATGCTGAGAGCATGTACCTTGGAATTCCTAGGTAATTGGGATGAACATTTACCGTTGGTAGAATTTTCCTATAATAATAGTTTTCACTCGAGCATTAAGATGGCACCTTATCAAGCTTTGTATGGACAGAAGTGTCGTACGCCGTCTTGTTGGCTTGAGGTTGGGGAAAAGCAGTTTATGGGGCCAGAGATGGTTCATCAAACTGCTGAAAAGTTGAAAATAATTAGGGAAAGAATGTTAGCAGCTCAAGATCGTCAAAAGAGCTATGCTGACAAGAAGCGAAGACCGATGACTTTTGAGGTTGGAGATTCGGTTTTGCTTAAAGTCTCGCCGTGGAAGGGACTTATAAGATTTGGTAAAAGGGGAAAGTTGAGTCCAAGGTTTATTGGACCGTTTAAAGTCCTTCAGAGGATTGGGAATCAAGCTTACAAGCTCGAATTACCCGAAGAACTGAATGGAATTCACAACACCTTTCATGTGTGTTATTTGAGGAAGTTCACGGGAGAAGTTCCCGATATAATTCCAATTTCTGAATTGAGAATTGATGAGAACAAAAGGTTGATTGAAGAACCAGAGGCAATTGTTGACCGAAAGACTAAGAAGTTGCGACGCAAAATGGTTGGGTTAGTGCTTGTCCGATGGAAACACACGAATGGGTCGAATCTCACCTGGGAGACGGAGAGTGACATGTTGAGTCGCTATCCGCATTTGTTTGTCGATGTGTGATTCCGGGGACGGAATCATTCTAAGGTGGAGAGAATTGTAACGCCTGTGTTTCCGGGCTTGCCATTTTTAGCAATGTAATAGTCTAAGTTAACCTCTGTAACCCGTTTTGAAATAATAAAGATTGTATTATTTAAGTATTGTGTGTTTTGTGCTTAATTGCTTAATTATGTGGTTTGATTAATTAAGAATAAAAATAAGCGTCAAAATTTAAGTGTAAAATAAACTTGATATCTTTGGTTAATGTTGTAGTAGTTGAAAAGAGGTTCCCAAATATATATAGAACGCCCAAATCTAACTTCGTATGAGGAAGTTATGATTTATCGAAGTTTCGGCTTAGCGGTGTGCAGCCCGAAATACTCGATTTGAGATCGAGCGGTTTTTAGACGAAGCAATCTAAACGAGGATCGAAGGTCTCGTTGTTGGTATCAAAGCGATAAAAAGTTAGGCGAGAACGGACGTCAAACGAAGAAGTTATGAATTTATAACGAAGTTTTTCTGTCGCGGCCTATTAAAAATAAATAATAAAAATAAATTCGAAATTAGCCGATGGAGTCTAAAGGAAAGTTGTAGAGCGTAGTCTCACCTTCGCGTGGATATAAAGAACGACGAAAACGGAGTTCGTATGAAGAAGATATGAATTTCCGAAGTTTATTTAATATTTTGTATTTAAATTTAATTGGAAATTCGGAAGCATTATCCGAAGGAGTCACCGATCTGATCCGAGGTACGCCCCGCGTACTCCGAGGGATGTCGACACTCGCACTCGAGCACTTCGGATACGTAAGCAATGACGTTTTGGGCAGTACGCCCCGCGTAACGCAGTACGCCCCGCGTACTCCGAGGCTCCAGCCTCCTATAAATAGGATGCGAGGGTTCCGGGTATTTTTGTCAATTCCCTCTCGTTTTCGTGTCGAAGCTCTGTGCAAAAACCCCCGAAGCTATCCCGAAGTCCCGGTATCATACTCTAGCCCCGAGGCAAGTCCCGAGATCCCGAAGATCCCGAGAAGTGCGGTTCCCGAGTCGAAGCTCTGCCCGCGAGAAGTTCAATTTTCGAGGAGATCTTCCAGATCTGCTGAGGAATACTACTTCTATAAGCCGTAGTGCTGTCGGATCATCTTCTGATCAAGTGAGTGTATACTAACTTTCATAAACACGATAATAATACAAGTTTGGTCCGAGTGTATTAAGTGTATTGTTGTTTATAAGTGTGAGTGTGTAGTTATTTTCTTCTAATACAATAATACGAAGTATTTTATATAAAAATACGTGCTATGTGTATATATTTGGTTGTGTTATGTGTGAATGTGTATTCACTCTCTTCTATCTTATAGATCTGCTTATTTCTTTATGAGATATGTGTTATGTGTGTGTGTGCCTCATCTGTTATGTGATATATGTGTTGATTAAAGCATGCTATACATGTTTTCTTTAAACTATGTATACAAATGTATATTTTTATCTACTAATATGTTGGGTAGAACATGGGTAGACAGTTGGTGTGTAATAAACAGATGAGAGGCCTCGTTGTTGTTTGATTGAGTCATCTAGCGGAGTTTAGATGACGACCACTAGCTATTCTAGACAGTCTTGTGGAAACATTAGCAGGTTCGCCACCTGTAGGTGTTAATGAACTTGGGTGTTCATTCGCTGTACTCCATCCCCCTCATGGTTGCCTTATTTGACTTATATTGCTGAGGTACCCCCGAAGCATGTGTTTTCGCCCCGATGAAATATTCTTAGACTAGGTCCCTTATGTTAGTTGTTTTAGGGACATTAAAGTGAGAATAACGGGAATGGGTAATTGGGTTATTGTTGGTTGGTGAAAATTAAATATGATATTTATTGTGGGTTGAAAACCCTATATGCTCACCAGGCTCCCAAGCCTGACCCACTCAGTTTTAAATTGTATTACAGGTAGTGGCGGAAGGGCATGAGATGGATGAACCATCAAGTTGTTTTGTTTACAAGTCTGCATATGTTTATATTTGTTATACGACTTGTAATGTATTCGTTTATGCTTATTGGTCTGTATCGGAACATGACACCCCAAGTTTTGATTATAATGAAAAAAAATACATTTCTTTTATGAAATGCTTCGGTAAACGATGTTTTATCATGTTTTGTTTTTGGGAACAAATTCCGCAACTCTTTCAAATCAAAAGGATTTACTCTGAAAATATTTAAAAGCATAAATGAAAATCGGTCTTTTCTGGCCGAGATTTTGGGGATGTCACATTTAGTATACTTGAGTTGTGCAACAATGTTCTATGAATCATAAATTATACCTATAATAATTTATATGTACGTCTTGAATTGTTACTAAGTATGAATGTAAACCCATTGCTCAACTTATACAAAGGGTTAAGTGAATGATGAAACTAAAACTTTTAAAAGATGTTTTGTAATACATTTTAAAGAGTTTAACAATAAATAATAATGACTTGATGTCAGTTTTAAAGTATAAGAAATCACATGTGATTGATTATATAACTAACATGCTTTCTACTTGTATCCCCCCCCCCCCCCCATAAAAGCATTTAAAATCATTTAAAAGATAAGTTAAGGGGTATGAACTCACCTAAAGTGAGTGATACGAGTGTAAGATCGAGATAGGATGCTAAGAGTCAAATGAAGACTTGAGCACACACGGATCCTATTTAGCATATAATGACACATATATGTATCTAATTAGTGATTATACCTCTAATCAAACAAGTATAGACACCCTAGAACATGGAAAACACTTTGATTCCAGTGTTATAAGTACAAAAGGGTTGCATTTAAGGGTTGTAAGGCATTGCTTTAGAGTTCACGGCCCAAGGACCAACTCCCATGGAGTTTACGGCCTAGGGTTTACAGTCCTAGTGGGTTTACGGCCGTAAACCCATGGTAACTCCTACCATTTCGAAGTTTAAGGTCTATAGCTCAAGTATGAAGGGTTCTAGTCCAATATCCAAGCCCTAGGAAGCAATGGTGGCACATATGCAACACCTAATGGTGTTTATGGCCCAAGGAAATTGCCTTGGCCACAAACCCATGTGCTATTGGGCATTCTTGGTGTTTTTCAATGGTTTAACAAGTAATCCAAGCATATAACTAGTTAAGAGGAGTGTACTTACTTATAGGAAGCTTGTAAGAGTGTTTAAGGTCCAAGAACACTAGTGTGTGTTCTTGGTGTTTTGAAGAACACTTGAAGATCTAGGCAAAAGAGAAGATTTCATGGATGAAATCATGTATAACTACTAGATGAAGTGTTATAACAACAAATCAAGAGAAGAAACACTTACATTAAGGTGTTTAATGTTTGATTGTTACACCAAAAACTCTAGAAGGTACTTCCTCTCGTTCGTTCTTTTGAAGAATTAAGATTAAATCACCCAAACGGACTCTAAACCGAGCTAAAACTTAGCAGAAATGAGTTTGACTTTTAATCGAAGTGCTTGACTGTAGGGTTTGTACAAATAGAAATTTCGGGTTGTCACATTTATGGTATAGCAGACATGCGGATGGATCCAGGTCAAGGGTTGTGTTAGAGACTTACTATTTGTTAATGTTTGATGAAGGCTTTGGGGGTTCGAAACATGACCTGAACACCTGATTGGGATTCAGTTGGATGTGGGTTCGATGTAGGATGATTGGGGTTGGTATGGTAAAACCATGGGTGGTGTCCATGATGGAACTGAGGTGTTGTAAGACTGCAGGGTGGCCGTAGCATTCACTAGATTGGAAGATAGCATGGGAGTTTTCTAAGACTATGAGGTAGCCATAGCATTCAACAGGATATTAGACAGTTGTGGAAATGTTGTAAGTCTGCAATGGGATCGTATTATTCACCAGATTGAGATAGACCATCATTGGGGGTCGTTAGTATAAGGGAGGATTGGTTTGTGCCTTGGGTAAGGCAGACAGTATTGTCGGAGATCATTTCTCTATAATAAGAGGAGGACCATTGGGGTCCGAGGCGAGGTTAGGCCGGTGTAGCTCTCGATTGGGTGAGACCCGTGGGCGAGGCCCATTCGTTGGTATAGATTGGGTGAGACCCATGGGCGAGGCTTGCATGATTATGGCTGTGCAGGTGAGACCTGGTAGAGACCGGTTGGGTCAAGGTATTGGATCATGGTTTTAGTGGAATGGTTATATGGTCAGTGAGTGGAAAAAGGGTGATGCATAGGCTAGGATAGCCTTATCAGTTGGACTCTCAAGAACCTCATGGCTGGACCAGGTGTGAGAATAGCAGTCTCAACGGTGGTTTGGGGATTTTTATGCCCCGGTTTAGTGAATGGTTGTCGCGAATAAGAAGATTTTAAGTGAAATGCAAGTGTAAATCCTTAGATCTCAGGTTACGAGTTATGTACCTAGTTATCTTTAGGTTGAGACTTGCGTTGGGAATCGTGAGTGTATATACACAAGATCTTTATTTTAGAAAGATATGAATTAAGGAATATGTATGCCAAGGGCATTAGCTGAAGGTTTCAGGGTCAAAAATGGATGTTTTTAGTTCCGCTGGTAGAAAAAGCCCTTGTGATTGTGCTTTGGAATGGTTCTACCTGTGTGTGGGTCTGGAAAGTTATAAGACTTCAGAATTATAGCAGTAGCATATCGGTTCGGCAGTTAAGGAATCAGTGACTTGTTCAGCACTAGAAGGTTTAACTCCCAGATTGTATCTTGTTGCTCATTATGTTCATGGATTCGTTTAACTTCAGGACGAGTCTTTTACTCGAAGGATTATCTAATCCCTTTTTATCAAGTGAAAATTTTCTGGCAGTAGCGAATGGTTGGTGATTCTGTTTTTTGGAGGAAACAACTAGGTAACAAGAAGTTGAATCAATTTGAAATGCAAAATGGAGTTGAATTAGCAGTGGTTCAGTATGGGCTGTCTATCAGGGAGTTAGACAAGTTTTTAAAATTTTAGATTTCGGGTAGAGTAGAAATGGTTATACTTCAGGGTTAATTTAAGTTGAGTAAGGATCCGTTCATCGTCGGGATTTGGGAGCCCTGCTAAGGTTGGGTTCGGTTGCATTTTAGAAGAATGTTGTATGCCCAGGGTTGCTTACTCGGTTCCCATCGTAGTTGTAGTAGAATTGTTCCAGCTAGCTGGTGTACCTGGGATGGTAAGGAATGATTTCGAGGAAGAAATCTAATTTAAGTGAGGGAGAATTGTAACACCTGATTCAAAGTGCTTTTCACTTTAGATCCTTGGTGTGTTAATGTTTTGCAGAATTGGTCCATAGGGGCATATTTTCCAACTTCAGGAAAGTTGGAGTGGGTTGGGCGTACTGGTGCAATTCTAGATCGCGGGTCTTAACCACGTACGTGGGGTGTACGTGGAGTACACATGGCGTACGTAAGCATGAGTGAAACCCTAATTTTTAGGGTTTGCACCCCATTTAAACCTTATGATAGCCTCATTTGGTCATGTTTAGCCAACCTCCACCTTCCTTTGTCCTGAATATGAAAACCTAATGTGTTTTTGTGAGTTTTGAGCCTTGAAAAGTGTTTATTGGTAGTTTGTGAATGAGAATAAGAAGTGGATCACTTGGTGAGATATCTTAAGCTTGAAGATCCGGGGTTAGCTCATCATTTGTAAGATTTTTGAGGTAAAAAGATTGCATCTTGATGATCCATGATGCAAGATCTAGTTATGTTGTTATTTTATGCATTTTGAGCCCTTGGAGTGATTGATGAGCTTCTTGACTCACTCTAGAAGTATTAGTGTTAAATCTAGACTTCTTTTGGTCCTCTTGTTCATAAAAATGCAAGCTTTATGGTGTATCTTGAACCATGCATATTTATGACCTTTGTTAAGATCTTTTTGAGCTCTTGAGCCCCATTAAGCCATGAATATGTGTAAAGTTGCCAACTTTACATGATAAGTGGTCTTATAGAAGCAGATATGAGAGTTTGGCTTGAGGTCTCAATGGATTAAGTTCTTAATGAATTAGGGTTGCCAACTGGGGAGTATGTTGTGCGTACCAAGTTGGTACGTTATACGTACTAGCCCCAGAGGGTATACACTAAGCGTACAAGCTGAGTATGCCCCGCGTACTCAACAGGTGGGCTTTGGATTTGGGCTTCTCGGTTTTCGGCCCATGTTTGGACCTTAGGAGATTAGGGTCTTGTTGGGCCATCAGGTTTCTATTTTTGGGTTAATTCTCTTATATTGGGTTCTTTCGGATGAAGGCCCACGAAGGGATTTGGGCCAAATTTGGAAGATTGGGCCATAATTGGGCTTTGGGTGGCCATTTTGGAATTGGGCCTTTTGTGTAGTTGGTTTGGTCCTTAGCCTTGGGATAAGTTAGGAAAAGGGTAAATGGTCTTTTACCCTAGTTTAGACTCTTAGTTATGGGTCGGAATCCAATTATTAATTGGATGTTATTTTATGCTGATAGTGCGGGGATTTTATCGGACCAACAGACAGAGATTTATCTAAGAGATACCCACCAGCTTGAGGTGAGTTTCCTCACTGTGTTTAGCGGGTCGAATGCACCAATGTCGACCCATGATTTATTATGTTAGGATGCTAGATGTATGCATGAATATTGAATGTGTTATGCGTTGGTATGTATTGTGACATCCCCAATTTCACGGCCAGAAAAGACCGATTTGTTTATGCTTTGTTTTATAAAATCAAAGTAATCCTTTGATTAAAAGAGTTGCAGAATTTGTTCCCAAAACAAAATATGATAAAATTTATCAAAACGTTTCTCAAGAGAATGTATTTTCATTAAATAATAAAACCTCGGGATGTCATGTTCCGATACAGACCAAAAGCATAAACAATATAAAATAGACCTTACAACAGTTATTTATAACTACTGATCTATAATCCAAAATCTCTCGTCAAGTCCACCAACTTATACCTTTGTGCCATTACCTGTAATGCAAAGAAAACTGAGTGGCTCAGGCTTGGAAGCCTGGTGAGCATATAGGGTTTTCAACCCACAATAATACATTTATTATATTCAATTATCAAACAATCAACCCAAATACCCATCCCCATATCTCCTTTATTTTCTCAAGGGTTTACCCTAAGAACCAACTATCCTTCATTCATTCATTCCTAAGGATTTACCTAAGGAACTAGCACAAAGTCCATTTGCTACCACGGTTTATACAACATGCACTACGTCACATAGTCACAAGGGTTCATACGATAGGCACTACGTCTCATAGTCACTAGGGTTTACACAACAGGCACGAAGTCACATCGTCACCAAGGTTTATCAAATAGGCACGAAGTCACATCGTCACCAAGGTTTTACTCAATAGGCACGAGGTCGCATCGTCACCTACTATTCCATCTACCCAGGTTCTACCCAACATTTTTTTTTGTAGATATAAATATAAACACAGTTTAAATCATTTAACACCTGTATAAAAACATCAACTCCAAGCCCATCTCAAATAGACAAATAATATATAACACATATCACGTATTTCATAGCTAATACTTTATATTTATGTGTTAGAAGAAAGTAACTATACACTCAGCTGATCAGAAGATGATCGGACAACACTACGGCTTGTAGAAGTAGTATTCTACAGCAGATCTGGAAGATCTTCACAAAAATTGGCTTCTCGCAGGCAGAGCTTCGGCTCGGAAATTTCACTTCTCGGGATCTTCGGGGTTTCAGGACTTGCTTCGGGTCTCGGGAATGATACCGGGGCTTCGAGGTATTTCTTGCACGCAAAACGAGGTAAAAACACGAGAGAAATGGAAGAATGGAGCACCAAAACTCGGTTGCACTCGACATCTATTTATAGGGGCTAAAACCCTGAATTACGCTAGGCGTAATCTTTAGTTACGTTGGGCGTAACCTGGATAAGGTCGTTGACTCCCCCCTTTGGATAATATCGAAATTTATAATTGAATTTAATATTTTAATTATTTAATAAACTTCAAAAATTCATATCTTCCTCATACAAACTCCGTTTTCGACGTTCTTTATATTCACACGTAGTTGAGACTACGCTCTACAACTTTCATTTAGACTCCGTCAGCTAATTTTGAATTTATTTTTATTATTTACTTTTAGTAGGCCTGGACAAGAAAACTCCGTTATAAATTCATAACTTCTTCATCCGACGTCCGTTTTCGTCTTTCTTTTTACAGTTGCATTACTATCAACAAGATCTTCGATTCTCGTTTAGATTGTTTCGACTAAAAACCGCTCGATCTCAAATCGAGTATTCGGGCTGCATACCGCTAAGTCGAAACTTAGAAAAATCATAACTTTCTCATACGAAGTTAGATTTGGACGTTCTTTTTATGCATGCTCATGGTTTAACGAACTCTACGACTTTCGTTTAGATCAATAAGGCTAAATATCGCTCTAACGTAAATTCACTTTTTACGTCATTCAGCGTCGTGCCGGTTCTGTCGCGAAACTTCGACAGGTCATAACTTCTTCGTTATAACTCGGATTTTGGCATTCTTTATAGGTACAGAATCCTTGTAACATATACTACAACTTAGTTAAGATTATTCCTTCAAAATAATCTTCCATCAAAAAGTCGTTTTTGACGCTTATTGTCCTCAAATTGACTAACCCTAATCTACGGGTGTTACATGTATACCGAGCAGGGCTTGATGTCGGGCGAGTCCCGATGACTGTATTGTATTCTTTTATTTTTGTGGTTAGCGCATGAGTATGATTATATGTTTATATGTTCATATGTGTACCAGGCGGGGCCTAATGATTGACATATCTATAAACCTAGCGGGGCTCGATGTTGGGCGGGACCCGAGGCCAGGTGGGACTCGATGTCGGACGAGGCCCAATGAAGGACGGGGGCCCAGTATGTATTTATTATGTATGATATATGGTATTTTGGGGAACTCACTAAGCTTTGTGCTTACGGTTTTCCGTTTATGTTTAAGATACTTCTGGTTCGAAAAGGAAGAGCCCAGGATGATTATAGAACACACACCACCTCATTCCACATTTTATGATTTACTCTTATATTTTATGATGTAGTGATACACTTTGATCCATTTTGGTTGTATGCCAATGTTTTGGATTATCGTTTTATTAATTTAAAAATGAAATTTCTGGGACGTTACACAAACCTCCGCACTGATACCATGATAATATTGCCATATGATTATTGAAAGAGAGAAATTACAAGATTCTCAATGAAAAGCAGAAAGACTACAAAGAAGAAAGAGGAGAATAAATACTAGTTAAGACAAAACCCTAATGGGCTAAAGCCTAAAGGGCATATAAACATGTGGGTTAATAACATATATGCTAACAAAATGATCTTTCAAGGTTTGTAGATCTTCATCATGTTCATCTTCTTCCCAGAAATCAAACGATCTCCAGAAGTGTTTGTGTGTATGTGTATCGATTTCTCGGTTTCTGGAGCGATTATCAAATATGTGTGTGTTCATGCTCGATTTTGGAACAACACACATACACTTCTCTCTTCTTTCTTTTCTAAAGTAGATTTTGGAACAACACATTTGAACACTCTTATCTCTAAAACTCATTTCCATTTCTGTTCAAGAAGACACACATGAACTTGAATCTAAAATCAAGTTCATACAAGAAATCGAGCTTTGAAGAATAGAAAATAAACGGATAGAAGATTACCGAAGAAGAATGTCGGAAAAACACATTGTTTGTTGGAGAAGATGATCGAAAACTCATCAGAGAACTTGACAGGAGTATCGCTAGAGATGCAAAGACCGCCGAAAACCGGCTAAACCCATACCAACCGGTCATAAGGGTAAACTATAGACAAAAAACAAGTTTAATCCGTAAATATGAAGAAAAAAATCAGTGATCAAATATATACAAAACAAAAAATACATTACTCTTTTAAGTCGTTATCTCTTATTATTAATTAAAAATTTATCACCTAATTACCACCTTTCCGATTTTTAAATGCCTTTTAAACCCTATAACATAATTGTAATTTTTTTTTTTTTGTAACACGTGAGAAGTTTTCTTTTTTTGGAAAAAACTTATGAATTACTAGAAGATTACTTATCGGATAAATGAAACAAAACGAACAAATGGGAGAGTTATTTATTAATTTATATTATATTATATTATGTTTAGGTTTAAAATATTTTACATAATTAAATTGTATTTTTCTTATTGAAAAACACAAGTTAAACATAGAAAATAGAATACTAGTGTTGGTCAAAGTAAAAAAGAAAACAAAGACGCCGTCAAAGTCGTGTTGGTCAGGGCAAGGTCGGTCATTATCTCATATATCCGGCCGTCATCATCCGCCGCTTCAGCCTTCAGACGCACACGCAGACGCAGGTGATTAACGTATCATTTAATTTTCCTTTTCTTCGGACTTCAATCTCCCGAAACTTCCAACATTTATCCCGCAGACGATCGGTGAAGAATTGCATCATCCCCACTGCACTTGAAGAGCAAGATCAATTGCAACTGCAACAGTAAAGGGAGACCCCGATCGGATCCATCACAATTGCAAGGACTAGTCCTCAATTTGTCAAGTAAATGGCTTCCAGGAATGGCATGGTCCCCATAACCCGGGCTTTTCTTTCCTCTTACTACGATAAATATCCATTTTCTCCGATTGTGTCTGACGTCTCTCGTCTTTCCGACGAGCTTCACAACATGTCCAACGATCTCCATAAGGATTCTCCTCCTCTTCCTGAAGGTAATAATCGTTTATCACTTTATTGTAGTTGTTATTCCCCCTTTAGTGAAAATGGAGCCAATTTCCGTGAATTACCTTTCTGGGTACCTTTCTTTGCTAGGTTTTTCTTAGGGAATGCTTTTGATTTCGTCTTTTGAATAGGTGTAATGGGTTTGATATATAGAGGATCCTGGGGGCTGCCTGTCATACATCATACATGACCTTAGTGGTTGTGGTGTTCTTGGTGACACCAAGAATCCACCTTTTCTACTGTATAAGTTATGCTGCAAACTGGTGGAGTGATTATAATGTTCCTGGAAACAATTTCTAAGTTACCATTCAAATTTCTATTATGAGGGCGATATGCCTATTTATACTTCATTTGTTCTTGTCTTGAATCATGATTGAAGGATTAGACTTTCTTTGAGAATGTTTCTTTTCAAGAGGCATAGTGAACATATAGGGGAAAGATTATTGGTTTAGACTATGATCCATGATGTGGTATTTTTCCTTTTTATTACTTATAAATTGATATGTTTCAGGGGAAAGATTATTGGTTCAAGAAGCAGAGTCCCAACCACCACACAAACTAGATGAGAACATGTGGAAGAATCGGGAACACATTGAAGAAATCCTTTTCTTGCTTCAAACCTCTCATTGGCCAAAATCTGTGAGATACAAATTCTTTTATTTTATCTATTTTCAAATCCCATCTCACCTTTTATCTTTTGTATTTTTGTTGCTATTGGCAGCTTCAAAAACAGTCCACACCAGAAGACATTGAACTTGCTCAAGTTCTTAAACAACTAAATGATAAATTTGAATTTGCATTAAAGCTTGTGGAATCCTTCCAAGCAAAAAATTCCAATAATGTGTTCAACACAGGTTAGTTTAAAGGATTGATAAGATATATATGATACTGAAATTGAAAACATATGTTGATGTGTAATGTATGCAGTTATGAGCTACATGCCACAAGATTTCAGAGGCACATTAATCAGACAACAAAGAGAAAGGTCTGAAAGAAATAAGCAAGCAGAAGTTGATGCTTTAGTAAATTCAGGTGGGACTATACGTGCCCGTTATGCCCTTCTTTGGAATCAACAAATGGAAAGGTAATAAACTAATAAATAATAATATTCCTTTTTTTTTTTTTTTTTCATAATCCATGTTTTTTATATCTTTTTTAGTAATTACTTTTTTGATTATTATCCAGGAGAAAACAGTTATCTCAGCTTGGTTCTGCAACAGGTGTCTACAAGACTCTTGTGAAATATTTAGTGGGAGTGCCTCAGGTATATCAATATTTTATATGTTTTTTCATTTTATGTTTCTTTTTGTTGTTGTAAGATAGTTTTGAGTGTTTTAAGGTTTTTAAGTTGTCATAATGAGATAAATTACTTCACTTGCTGCAGGTTTTACTGGATTTTATCAGACAATTAAACGATGATCAAGGGTATATATTTTTTTTCTTCCAAGAATAGTCAACCATGCATTGACCAGGTCAAAGACCAAAGTCAACTAGACAAAAATTACAATTTTTTTGTATTGAATGCCCTCAATAGTCCTAGAAAGCTTGTGTTAGTTGTGTAGTCTAGTCCTGTCACGTGTAACAAAAGACATGAATGCCCTCATATCCTCATTTGTGCAAAAGACATAAATGCCCTTATTTTGTTTTACACTAGGCCCATGGAGGAGCAACGACATCGTTATGGGCCCCCTTTGTATTCCCTGACAAAAATGGTGCTCAATATTCGCCTTTTTCTTTCATTGTCATGGTGGCGCTTTGAAGATATTAAGCTGTAAGAATATCATAAATTCTTTCCTTTTTATTTTTTTTTTATTTATAATATGATAAAAGTCCCATTTAGTTTTATATTTTTTCTGGTTCTTGTGATTAGTCAGAAGCATCAAATATCCATCTTGGAAGAAGCAGTTCAAGTCTATGTTTCTGAGTTGGAAAGATTTCTGAAATTCATCGGGTATCGATTTTTCTCATATTTCATTCTATATCATAAATAGTTCCTTTTTTTTTATATATATGAATGAATCAATAGTAACATTATATCTTTAAGTGAAGTGTAAATTTGCCTCTATTCACAGGGAGGTTTTTGCAAATTCACCTTTCTTTCTTACAGCTGAAGAAGCTGGTGCAATAGATGGAATGTAAATTCATATCCCTTTAATCTTTATATACATATATATACAATTATACATATACATATACATATATTTGTATATATAATATGTAACACAATCTGATTTCTGCAGTAAAAATGATGGATATAGTGAAACTGCTGTTGCTGCTGGAAGAACTCATGAGGTAGTTTACTTTTCCCAATATGCAATGAGTAATGTTATTATTATACTCTTAATATTAATATTATTATTATTATTATTATTATTGTGTGCTTTTCTTTTAGGTTTCATTGATGGTGGACTCAGTAAATTCATACATTGCTTGGGATTTCTCCATACTGCAAGGGAAAATAAGCACGGTAATCATGAATTTATTTGGATGTTTCAAAACAATCCTTGGACTTTTTGTAAATTACGCAAACACTCCCTGTACTTTCACTTCTTTCATAACGGGCCCAAACTTTTTTGGAAGTTGTGGAATGACCTATGGATTTTGCATAAAAGTCTCAATTTCTCTTAAGATTAGCAGATGATCATTGACCTTTTGTGTAAATTCTCAAATAGCTCGAATTCTTTAAAACTAAGAAATCTTTAAGAAACATAAGGAAAAAGGTCAATATTGGAAAAAAAATGTCTATTTCTTGTTACAGGACATTGGGTTTTGTGTGGAGCACACAAGTTCTACTGGACAGAAAACAGTAAGTTGATGTTTTATAATTTTTTTATTTTTCTCATTATGTAATGTCTAAATAAATAATGTTTAAAATTTTTTGGAGAAAAGAAACACTTTATCTATATATAATATATAAGTTACTGGATTAAGTCATTCTTTCTGTGTTTGTTTTCATATAGCTTATCTTGCCCTACAGGCGATACGAGTCTAACCAAGTAAGTAACATCTTCCTCCAGGTTTTATAATTTCCATTTAAACCAAAAGTAAATTCAGAGGGTAAAAATGTCTTTTTGCAGGGTAATTTCTGCACAGTCATGGCTGGCAACTACACACTTGTATGGGACAATTCGTATTCAACCTTTTTCAAGAAGGTTGGTTGTTTGTTTGATTCTTTTGAAAATGACTTCATGGAACATTTTTTCTCTTGTGTGCTCAAAAGACATGAATACCCTTATCATTGTTATTATGTATAATGTAGTTAATGTTGTTGGATATGTAAAAACAGGCTCTTCGCTACAAAGTGGATTGTATTCCACCTGTTGTAGAACCAGTGTCCTCAAATGAATTGGAAGCTGAAGAGAGGGGATAATTTGATTTGTAAACTTTTTAATTATGTTATTAATGATTTATCCTTGTAAAAATCGTTGTTTCATTGCACTCTTGAGCCTTAAATTTGTAGTAGATGGTTGTAAAGTTATTAAATTTGTAAACAATATGAGTTTGTGTAAGCAATTATGAAGTTTGAACATTGTTACTTGCTTAGACCTAACTAAACTGGACTGAATTGCTATGAAAGACTAAGAGTGCGTTTGGTTGTAGAAAATTTTCTAGTTTTTCATGAAAATGTTTAAATGAAGATGAAAATTTTGATAGGTTTTCCAAATTGTAAGTAAATTAGAAAAAGTGATTTTTATAGTTTTTCAAAGTTCTATAATGAAAAATAAAAACTCTATCGATTCCAACCAAATGTGTTTTCAAAATTTTCAATGAAAACTCGATTATATTTTTTGAAAAATATGTTTCTTGGAAAAGAAAAAAAAAAGTCTTCTATAACCAAGCACGCCCTAAATGTCATGTTATATTGGATTGAACTGGACAAACTTTTTAAGTATACTTTTGACGATGAAGAGGTGGAGATTGGATTGAACTGGACAAACTTTTTAAGTATACTTTTGACAATGAAGAGGTGGAGGACGATGTTATCATCTTATTGTTTCATCTTTTTAGGTAGTCTTATTGACATGTTTTGATTCTTGTCTATGTCCAATGTTCAAGATGCCTAAAAGGGCTATGATAAAAGGATAGTGACAAAATGGGAAGGAGGGCATTATATAAAGAACTTGCAAGGGGAATATTCTAAAAATCCTACTATATATGCAATACCATTTCACATTACCATGACATCATATTATGAATTCATCTTTATTGTTCTTAAAATTTTTAGAAAGTTCATGGACAAGTTTGCAAGGTGTTTTTAGATCACGCTTGTTCATCGCAACATAGATTATTGCTTATGGTTTTTGCAAGGTGTTTCCAAATGACCCTTCTCATTTATTTTGCATATAGGGGAGCAAAGGTAGCTAGACATAGGATTCTTTGAAAAAACTTAGAGTAAGGCTTAGCGGAGATCTTTAGGAATGAGTTTTTTGCAAAAGTGGATATCTAAGCCACTCATGTGACAAATGTAGAGGTATTATGTAACATCCGGATTTCCAGGTATTATATTGTATAATTTATTTCTAGAGTTAAGAGAGGGACTCGACGAGTTGACACCTAGACTCGTCGAGTGGGATCGCGTATTGTTGACTGATAAATGAGGGGACTCGACGAGTCGGTAAGAGTGGACTCGACGAGTCCGTGCTGACGATTGAAACCCAAAATCCTCGGGCATGTGCCCTATTTAAAGGACCTTATAGCCCTCTTGTGCGGCTCCCTGTCTAGAGAGAGTGCCCCTTGAGAGCTTGAGCGAGTTGAGAGAGAGAGAGAGAGAGAGAGAGAGAGAGAAGGCTATATTGATCAATCTTGGTGTGATTTTAGCAAAAGAGAAGTTGTTTCTAGCAAGAGGAGGTCAAAGGAGTTGGGGATCCAGAGTTTTCAAGATCAGATCCACACTTTTGAGGTATCAATCGAACTTCCTTTCTATTTTGGGTTAAGATCCATGATCTAGGGTTTTCTATAGCCTTTTTAGAGTTTGATAAGTGGAGTTTATGGTCCTTTGCTATGCTAGACCTCAGATTTGGACCCATGGAGGTCCAGAGAGCCTTCCCCATTCTGCTTTTTGTGGTTCCATGGAGAAAATGGACATAGGTTGCCATGTTAGAAGAGATTTCACCAAAATAAGCCTTAGGGGCATTGCATGTGTAGCAAGATTCGACCTTTACGTGATTATTGGTCATGGGGAAGTCAGATCTATAGATTAGAGAAACAGATCTAACCTCAAGAGGTCAGATGAGTGTTGTCATGGGAGGAACTCGCCGAGCCCATAAGGGACTCGACGAGTCGAGTCGGGTTGCCCTGCGATTCGCGATCTGTGATAAACCGTGAGGTGTAGGGTTGACTCAGCGAGTCGAGTGAAGGACCAGGGGTGAAGAGGACACTAGTGTACTCGCCGAGTCACACGAGTGCACTCGACGAGTCAGGTCAAAGTTTGACCGATTGAATTTTATTGACTTTTAGGGTTTAGCCAGTGTTTGGACTTATGAGCCATTAGAGGGGTAGAATGGTCTTTTATCCTTCTTAGAGAACTTATAGAGAGGTGTTAGCCTAGCCTTTAGAAGTTGTATTAATTAGAGTAATTATTTATGTGATTAGGCGGAGGCTAGTGTAGTATTTCAGAGTTTGAGGTTTACCAAGTTACCCGAGGTGAGTCTTCTCACTATACTTTACCTTGAGTGGTAATTAGAGTTATGTGATAGAGTATCTTGTATGCCATTTATGTGATGTGTTGCACAACATTATTTCTCTGTGATTTATGTTGTGTGTATATCAGAGTTACAGAGTTAGGACTGGAAGGTCCACACAGTTAGGAACAGAGGGTCCACAGAGTTAGAGTCAGAGGGCTCACAGACAGGGCCGCTCCATTGGTTTTTACTACCCGGGGCGAAAATAGAACTTTATGCTCTTTTGTATATGTCGTTGGATAAAGAAAACGTTTATATAAAAAAATTATTAAATCATAAATACAATAAACTTTATAATCAAACAAATAATATGGAAAAAAACCAACAAAGATCACTTAAAACGATATCTTTATGCATTTTTTTTGAAGCAAAAACATCTTCTGTTTTATAATAATCAATATTTTATAAAATTTGGATGCTAAAAATTGCATATCCATTCGATCTTTCTTATATCATGGTAGTTTATGGATACATGTTATGTTTGGACAACTTTTCTACTATAACCTGACAATAGAATCAGAAATAGGCATCTACTTTTAAAATTACTTTCTCCTAGGAACAATGAAATCAATTTATACAATTATACCTTTTGTTGCCTCTAGGAAATTCTAAACATAAGTTCAATAGAAAATTATATGCCTATTGATTCATATATGATAATCAGAACACAAAAGTTTAGAAATAAACTCTACAAGACTAGAAATTTAATTTGAAACTACAACAAAAAGTCAGAATCAAACCTATAGCTACAAAAATGAAATTAATTTTCACTCTTTCTACTGTAATCATCATCCAACAAAAAGCAAATAGTCCGAGTCCTGAAACAAACAAACAAAAACATTTAAAACACATAAGATATTGAAATAAGAAAAATAACTGAATATGATATACCAGAATTCGGAAATCCAACTCCCCCAACCCCAATTTAGAATCGAAAATCTCAAGTTTCTTCATATTTTTGTGGTCTGTGCTTCAGAAATTTGAAAAAAAAATCAAACTCAGAAACCAGTCAGAAATTAGAATGAGTAGTAGAGAAATTGAGAAAGAAATTAGAAGGAGAAGTAGAGAAATTGGTTGTAGTAGGTTTCAGGAGTTGGAATGATAAAAGAAAACAGAATGAAAGAGATGAGAATTCAAAAATCGACCTCACACAAACCTAGTTCAGAAATCAAAAACCTTATAGTTCTTCATATTTTCGGTGACTATATGCTTCAAAAATCATATTACCGGATTCTGGTTATGCGAAGTAAAGAATGAGAAAGTAAAAATCGAAGTAGAGAAATCTTAAATTGGAATGAGAAATAAAGAAATTCTATGTCGTAGACACTAGGTTTAAGAGAGAAGTAGAGAAATTATAACGAGAATGATTGATACTTCAGTCGATTAAAGATTCTGCTCCTCGATCTGGACGACGCGTTTTTCTAGACGCCGATTGGCTTCTCAAGAAGATGCTTGCACGCTCAAGATGACGCCCCCAAACGCCTTTGACTTGAACTAGGACTAAACTGTGGGCCAAATTATATATACAAGATTAATTACCGGATCAAATTTTTGCCCCTTTTTTCTTTGCTGCCCTGGGCGACGGCCCAATTCACCCATGTATATGGGTCGGCCCTGCTCACAGAGTTATATCCTCGAGTGGCTATTATGTGTTAAATGTGGTATTTTGGGGAACTCACTAAGCATTTATGCTTATAGTGTTTTGTGTTATGTGTTTAAGGTACCAGTGAGGATCGCGGGAAGGCGCCGACATGATCAGTACACACTATTGGAGTTTTTATACGTTGATCTTGGGATGTGTTTTTATGGATTTGATATGTGTTACAATGAGATATGAGAATGTTTATGAATGAAATTATAAATTTTAAAAGTGAAAAATTGTTTGAAATTTACATTGTTACATATTAAGGAGTAGTATGGCCGAAATCATCAGAAAGGTGGTAAACAACGTTTTAGGTATGTCACATGGAAGGTCAAAGATCAAAGTGAATCATGGTGGTGGAGCGAGGGAGTTTGAGGAAAACTCAAGGCAACACTATGCTGTGAGGATGAAGATAGAGAAAGGGAAACAAATTATACAAAGAGGCCAAACGTGAAGCAAAGAAAAGTTTGGCTAAAACAAAAAGATTTGGCATATGAAGAAATGTACAAGAAATTAGACTTAAAAGAAAGAGAAAATGGCATCTACAAGCTTGCAAAATCTACACACAGACACAGGGAGAGAGAGAGAGAGAGAGAGGGAACATATAATACATGCAGTATATTAAGGATGTCAATGGTCTTGTTTTTACTTATAGAAGAAGATATTACAGACATGGGGTAATTACTTTTTTTCTTTATTTAATGTCTCTACTACTATGCTAGTTAGTGATAGAATTGTTGAAGGCATTGTAGGACGATGATGGACACCCAATGAGTCCTCCCACATGAAGATTGAAACTGAGGAAGTGAAGAAGACACTAAGGAAAATCGGGTGGGATAGAGCATCGGTCGGGACCAGATTCCTATTGGTATATGGTCATGCTTAGGGGAGGAGGGAGTACATTAGTTGGTGATCCTCTTTAATATTACTTTAGAGTCGAGAAAGATGCTAGAGGAGTGTAGATCTAATATTATTATACCACTCTATAATAACAAAGACGACGCATAAAATTGTGGCAACTATAGAGGAATTAAACTGCTTCATCATACCATGAAGTTATAGGAAAATGGTGCTAGAGGATACGTTAAAGCGGGAAATTGTGATATTTGGAAATCAATTTTGGTTCATGCATGGAAGGTTGTTAGATGCCATTTCATGCATCTTATAGGGTAGTTTTTATTATCATTTTAGCATCATATTTTGTATATTTGCGTGTCATTTACTTAAATAATGTTAAGCTCATGTCTTTCGTTAGAGTTCTCGTACTGCTCATGTTTTTATGTCAATTTCAGATAACTCAAGTGGAGCAGTGCTTTGGGAGCAGCTGGATGCATGTTTTGGAGCTTAAAATAGAGCTTGGGACTTATGAAGGATTATGAGGAATTATTTCAAGATGCTTTGGTCAAGAAACATTCGATCAAATTGATCACACGAAGATAGAATATGCAATCTAAAGTTAAAGGATGTTGCTGGCAGCTTTGACCCCCTGTAAGTATTTTGATCATATCTCATGAACTGTAACTCCGATTGATGCGATTCAAAATGATCTAAAAAGTAGACAAAATTTTGGACGTCTTAGGTAAAGCATGTGATCGCAACATTGGTCCATGCGATCGCATGGAGCCTTTATGCGATCACAACTTTGGTCACAACTTGGATTCGATGTTTTTTAGTGCCAAAAACTCATCCGGAAGTAAAAAATGAAAACATGTGATCGCAACGTATGTACATGAGATCGCAACTTCCTTCTATGCGATCGCAGGTAATCCCAAAAAGTGCCAAAATAGCATCCTACTTCATTAAAAAGGCCCGTGACGTGTTTTCTCAAAACATGCGATCAGAGCTTTGAAACATGCGAATTCATGCTCTGTATTGACCATCATCTTGAGGTATAAAAGTCGTCACCTTGATCTGTAGTTGATTAGATCCCTTCTCTTGAAAGTAAATGACCATTTTTGGGGCAAAATGGAGTCAAACTGGATCTTTTGAAGATCTTTTGAAGTTATTAAACAACTTTTTAAACTTTTGACTTTTTGAAAAAGCCAAAAGTCCAAAAAGTCATTTCAAAATGAATGCCAAACACCTTCTTAGCTCGATTGAAAGAAAAAATGGCGGACCCTAAAACTCTCGATCCTTTCTCTCTACTTTAGTGATGAACTCCACTGTACACTGCATCGAAAATCGTTTGTCAGGAAGGCTACAACAGATCGAAAGTGGATGTGTAGTCACTCCAACGACTCTTCCTCACTCTTTTCAATTTCTCCTCAAGCATTTTCCGACAACCTTGGACCTCTCACCACCCCCGTCCTGACGTTGCCTACCTAGGGTTTTGAGTCTACCGGTCGTTTGGGTGTGAGATCGAGGCTATGTATGCAAAGTTGTGGAGGCTACTATCACCCAAATCTTCCTCATTTGATGTGAAATACATCCAGAAAAAAAACCTTTTAAGCTTCTTTCTCTGCAACTCGGAATCATGAGCAGCATACATGCAAGCTTCGAGAAGACCATGGTTGACGGTAGGGTTCAGGGTTTACAAAACCATAATCTGATTTTGTTAAACTTTCGCTTATGATTTTGTTAAACTCTCAAACAAGAAAGCATTAGGGTTTCAAATTTTCCAATTTTGCATCTGTATATTTTTTGGTGTGTAGCTTAAAAATCGGTGTTAACATTTCTTTTTCTGATATGGGGTTTTGCATGCAGCTTGAGTTTTGGATTTTGATTTCAAATTCATTTTAGTTTTTGGATGATATCATTTGATTTCATGTGGTGGGGGTTATTGAGAACGAGGACAACAAAGAGGAGTTTTCGGTGATGGTTATGTATATTTCTAGTGGTGGTGTAGATTTTGTGATGGTAGTGGTGGTGTTGTTCTTAAACAAGAGAGAGAGAGAGAGAGAGAGAGAGAGAGAGAGAGAGAGAGAGAGAGATTCTCTTGTAAATGATTGAAATATTTTTTAATAATTAATAATAATCATAAATATAAAAAATAAAAAAAAAGAAATTGAAAAGGGCATTACAATCCTTTCATCTTTCGAAAGGGATAAAATGTGCAAATTTAAACAAACGATCGATGAAACATGTAACCTTTTATAATATAGTGGATGATCCGAATTAATTTAAAAAAAATAAAGAATGAGCATGTTTTTTTGACATATGGAGGAGTAGACCTGGCAAACGTGTCGTGTCGTGTCGGGTTCGTGTCGTGTCAAGACATTAAACGGGTTGAAAATGCTTGACCCTAATCCGACCCGTTTAATTATCGTGTCGTGTGGTGTCAATCCGTTTATCTTCGTGTCGGGTTTCGGGTTAAGGTCTAGACCTTGTAAATATGTTGTCATGTTTGCTTGAAACATTTTAAAGGTTGGAGAGTAGAAGTTATGGATGCAAAAATAAAACATTGGAGTTAGGAGATGGAATGAAAAAAAAATTAGTAAGTTTAGAAGGCAAAATGAAAAGAGTTGAAGTTTAGGAGTAAAGGGGATAAGTGGTGAGGACGAGTAAAATTAAGTAACTTTGAAAATTTGAATATTATTTCTAATTATTGAGTTTGAACCACTACTACAAGTCTATAACATATAATATATTTATAAAAATATGAAATTTATAATAAATAATATATAATTAAACGGGTCATATTCGAGTTGAAAGTCTTCACCCTAACCCTACCCGTTTAATTATTGTGTCATGTCGTGTCGTGTGAACTCGTTTACATAAACATGTCAAAATCTCTGACCATAACCCGCTAATTTCGTATCGGGTTTTCGTGTCGTGTCATGTTTTGCTAGGTCGAGGAGGGACAATTAATTCACTCCAAAAATTAAAAATTAATGTGAAGAGAATTTCAATTAAAATAACAAAAAAACCCTTAAGAATATGAGCAATTGAAGTTATGGTTTCAGACTATCAGTGTCGTTAATCTTAGCCGAGCAAAAGCACGAATAATCGTTTCAGTGTCATTTCGACATTTGGATGGTTCGTTTCCTGGGTCTCGTTACTCGGTTCCTAGGGCTTCCTGCTCATCAATATCAGGTTCGTTTGCTTTCTTACAACTTGCAACTGATCATTTCATATTACTATGTCAAGTATCATCAACTAATCCCTTAACATGATGCATATATCCGTCCTATGATGAAGACAACGCATTGCTATTAAAAACTTATGCCAGTTACTCACTTATTTAACCTGTAAATCAGCATTTAAATTATCGGCGTCATCGAATAATCATCTTTTTCTCTTCTCTTGTTTGTAGATACTAGATAGTATTCGATTAGGTTTCCCGTTAGGTTATTGGTATGTAAGGTTAATAAGGTTCTCCCAATTTCTGGTTATCAACCTATCTTGGACTCCTAAATTGGAGGCTTTACCTCGAGTAATAAAATCAGACATAAACCTAACCCCTAAAATTTCATCCCCAAAATTGCATATTGCATACTCTTTAGGTCAAAATTCTATTTTATTAGGCTGTTTAGATCATATATTTTCTCTAACTTGTTGTCACAATGTCATATTATCTTGATAGATTTTTAAAAAATACAATACCTGAATAAAAAAATTGAAGCACTATTCTTTAAAAGAAATAAACAAAAGTAAGATGCTATAATACACAAATAAGTTAAAGTACATTGCAATTCTAAGTTAACTCTTATCACTTTTCATTTTGAAGGGAAAATCCTGGATTTCTTATGGTCTTAACTTGGCTTTGGCTAAAAAAGGTGTAATTGTGAATGACAAAGTTTTTAAAAACTTGACAATTTCTGAACTACAAACAAGAGGTGCAACTATTCAAGGTAAATACAAGAATAGCAACATTCAACCTTTTATGTATTCGTTTATAAATTGTTCTTATTTATTTATTTGGAATTCCTTAGATTCCTTATCTGGAATTCCTGTGTATATTAGGGGGAATCTTTTTGTACAAAAATCAGAAATTACCAAAGCACAATTCAGCAAACTACTGAAACAGGCATGTCTCGACTTCCATTTCCATTCCTTGTGAGGTTTAATGTGTTTTTTAGCATCAACATTTTCCATGGAGGATAATTTTGTCATTTACAATGTATACAAACCAAACAAGATTTTACAAAACACTGGATTTATTCTTTTCACATCATTTAATTTATTTTCAGGTGACTACCCACATATCATCTGTCTCAGATATTTTTGTTCATGATGGTGCTATTGGGTCAACTTCAACCCTACAAATTGATGCAAAAGTTCGGGTGATTAGTGATAATCCTAAAGCTACATGTGCATTTCATAATATCCTTTTTCAAACCCCTACACGTGCAGTTTCCCATGATTCTTGCCCTCTTACTGTATATGTTGCCTCATCCATAAGGTTAGAGGATAAATTATATTATATTATATTATTATCTGTTCTCAAAACTTTAACCCAATCTTCCAAATCTGCCCTTTGGAAAAAGTATTAGACATAACATGTTGTTCTGTATTTGGTATGCATTGGACTGAGACTGAGACAGAGACAGATGTCAATCAAACAAAAGTTCAACTTTTTGTCCCATCCAAAAACATGGAACAAGGTGAGACATGGCTCTTGTTAGTGTAAAAGACATAAATGCCCTCATCATTAATAAAATAGCTCTAGAAAGCTCCTTCTAGTCCAATTCAGTGAGTACTGTGTAACAACCACAACCTTAAGGCTGTGGTTGTTACACAAGACATGACTATACTGGACTAACCAAGCTTTCTAGGGCTATTTTATTAATGATGAGGGCATTTACGTCTTTTACACTGACAAGAACCCTGTCTCACCTTGTTCCATGTTTTTGGAAGGGACAAAAAGTTGAACTTTTGTTTGATTGACATCTGTCTTAGTCTCGGTCTCAGTCCAATGCATACCAAACACAGTACAACATGTTATGTACTTGGCTAAACTTCTTTTATGCTTTTTGTTTTTTAAAATTCTTTATTTTTGTTTTGGATAATCTTTTGACCTTTTTCAGCTTGAATGTTCTGGATGCCATTGGTCTTGGAAGTGAAGTGACAGATGGAGTTATTGCTGCTGATGCTGACCTGTCATCTTTAGTTTTATGTGGTAAAGCTTTTTGTGATGCAAATGGTATTAAAAAAGCACTTTCCGCCTTATCTGAACCGATTATACTCTCTAGAGGAGGCCTTCTTCTACATCCTAAGTAATTACATTTACATATTTACATTTATACCCCATTTGTATTTTCTCAAAATCTTGTTTTTTACTAATCAATAATTTGGTAGATTTTTCAAATTCCATAATAAAAATATTTCTTGATTTCAGAATCCTGCTCTCGTGTGATCGTGTATTTCTTATATTCCTTTCAGAAGACACAATTAAAAGAAGCTTAAAACATATGGTTACAGATCATGGAGGGGTAATAATGTCATCTACTCATAATGCTTCACCATTATTCCCATCTAAAAATCCAAAAAATCGTTTTCTATCAAAATTTCCAGCTTCAATTATTCTTTCATCATCCGATAGGTATCGTTACTCAAATTCTACAAATTCTAATTTCATCATTATTTATTAGCTTAATATTTTATTAAATGTTTTTTTTTAAAAATGTGAAGCAGTTCAGGTGTTATTCCTACTATCTCAAAACTCTCTCATGGTCAAGCAGCTTATCATTTTCTAGCAGGATATAAAAATGGGACATTTAATCCTGCATATGGGATGACTTCATATTTTTGTGATTCATTACAGATTGCAAAATCTCTTTTCTCAAAGGTAATTTTTATATATATTTTTATTAGATTCGAGAAAAACATTTTAAAAGTTTTTGTTTCTCAATTGTCACTTTGTCTTGCTACAGTTGATAGATAACCAAATTCCTTCATTCCTGATTAATGTAAATCAAGGAGAGAAACAAATATCTGGTAAGGGAAATTCATCTGGAATCGGAATTCAATTCCATTCCAATCCTTCAAATTCCAGCTCATTTGATATATTCCAATTCCTTCCAAAACATTTTTTCAGGGATGGATTTTGTGAATTTGGTAAAATCAACTCAACACAAGAATATTCCACCATTTGAATGTAAAGGTAACTCTTGAAAAACTAAACACCTTTTGGATTCCATTTTTTACTAAATTTTTCATGAAAAAAATATATATTTTTGTTTGTAGGTGGAGACCTTCGACGTAGATACAACAATTTTTTATCCAACAAGTTTGGAAAATTACCTCAATATTTTTCGTTTTAAGATGATATATTCCTTCCTTTTTTTTTTTTTTTTTTTTTTTTGCAACTTGTTAGCGAAAAACTAGTGGAATATGGAAGAGTGATGGGGCTTGACTTTTTGGCATTGAAATGAATGCTGACTGATTTTTTTAATTTGGGTCAACGATTTTGACTTGTTTTAGAAGGAATGGGTCCCACACCAACTGTATTATGCATAACTCGGTATGCGTACAGCTTGCATTAAAACAGATGAGCATTGGGATTGACTTTGGTTGGCACATTCTTATCCATGCAAACTAACTAATATTAATACAACCACCAAACACATGCTGTATACGCCGTTCAATTTTAAAGTTGGTTGGCATTTTTAAATTTTTTATTATTATTATTTTTTCATATATTAGTCAAATCGATTTTCAAACTTAAAATTTTTTTTTAATAGAATCGGTTTGTAAATCTTAAGGATGTGTACAGTTTGTTTTTTTTTTAATGGAACTGAAACCTACTTTTATAATTTAGAAAAGAAGGTCTCGCTAGACAATTTTGATATTGGCATAAAAGGTAATTTGTTCAACGACTTTTGAACACTAAGGTGTGTGACATAATTAATGAGATGTGGGCGTAAAACTGTTTAAAGAAAAAGATATGAAAACCGACCCGAATCAGTTTAGAGAATAAATGGTTCAAAAAAGCAGATCCGCCGATTATGTTGTGGTTTATTATTTTGACTCTTGGAATTGTTTGGAGCCGATTTAAGAAAAAAAAAAAAAAACTATTTGAAAACCGGTTTTTGGTATTAGCCACTTGAAAGTATGTTTTTAGAATTTTTCCTTTTAAAAACAGAGTTCACGATGAAACATACATTTGCATTTGAATTGTTAAATATTCGCATTTTCGAGAAAATTTATATAGGTTTTTAGATTACGTAATAACCAATTCTAAATTACAAACTAAAGTTTTTATTTATTTGTTTATTTTGATAATGCATTGAACAATAACATTGTTGTTGGGCAGTAAAAAATAAAATATATTGCGACGACTATTTTGTTGGTATTTTACATGTTGCAAACATCATAGACTTGACTGTGAAAGACGCACTTAAATATATCATTTTGTTTATTTTTGCTTAAGAGTTAATAACATTATTAGTTAATTTGAAACTTCAACCTTCCAGATTTTGTAAGAATTAGAAGCTTGGTTTTCTTTTGACCAACATTAAGAGACGATATTCAGGTTAAACAATGATTGTTTGTTCCTTTCTTCATTTTGGTTGTATAGAATAATGCTGTAATAGTAATACACTTTAATTTATTTGTTTGTTATAACATGTTTCTTTCATTTTTTTTCTATTAAAACCTTACATGTTTACTTCAAAAATAAATATACCCAATCATGAGAAGCTTACGTATGGTTAAACAGGGTTTCTACCTTTTTAAATTACGTTGTTATTTTTTTTATTTAATCATTTTCAAGTTCCTGTTGCTTGGTATTTATAATGCTTGGTAAGTTTTTTGAATATAAAATGAATCTTCCAAGTCTCTTATTGGATATTATTGAATAAGCATCTCAATCCAATTAAATTCGTAGACAAAGTAAAATATAACTAAATTCTAATTCAAATGACAAATATCATTAAATTGAATACATATAAAAGTATTATTAGTCAATTTAAAGTAGTTTAAATATTTGATAAATGGATGTGTAAACTCGACAATTTGTTTTCTTATGAAAAATAAAAAATTGAACTTAACGTTTTAAGTGCACAACAAACTTTGGATTTTTCTTTAGCACTACAAAACATGTTTATTCTCATTTATGTACAATTTATTGTTTAACTTCATGAAAATTAACTCCATTTTAACCTATTGACACCCACGGGTCTTATCTACTTACATTAACAATTGAACACTTTTTAGTTTTCTTTACTATTATTTTGTATCATTTTTGTATTTTATACGTAAGAATATACATTAGAAAAGTAATCAAATCATTTACAACTAATGACACATATAAGATGACAATCGAGATGAGACATATGGGTGAAGAAAGCAAGTATGATATGAGATAGATTACCTTCTAACTCCTTATATGATGTATTGTCATCGATAAAGGCTGGATTTGGGGATTTCATATTTCCAAAATTCCAAACAAGTAACAACCATTCATATCATGACAACGACGACCCTATATTAAAAAAGGTCAGCTACCTGTCCATTAAACACTATTATTTCAAAAAATATTTTTAATGTTTTTCCTACAATTTGATCTAAACAAGAAAACCATAGAAACCAATACAATAATCCGTCAATGTTCAAAGGGGGAAAAAAATACAAAAACCCATTGTTCCACATTTAAGGAGTGTGAACATCTCATGCATCTATTTTAAATGGAGTTTTCCTAATTTTGAATTGTACAACTTCAATTTTAACGGTAGTTCTAGAAAGGCTTTGAAGGTTTTTAGTAATCAAGTTTTTATCAGAACAAAAAAATCTGGAAAAATTATCATTTGCAAACACAGATTTAAAACTTTTATTTTAAACTAAATATTTATAAGTCAATAGCTATTTTAAATAGTATGTTAGAGTTTTTTTATATTTTTTTACTTTTATTTATTATGTTATTTTAAATATTTCAAAAGTTTTATATATTTTTTCATTACACTTATATCATTTGTATACTCTGTAGCCTCATAACTATCAACACTTCATCACAACCAGACCTGACCCAGATGGTGGACAACTCGGGGGGTCGTACATGACTCATGTTTCTAAGGGCCCAAAATTCCTATAATATATGGTATATATAGAGAGAGGGAAAAAATCAACTTATCTAAATATGATAGGAAAAATATTTTTCTTTAAATTAGTTGTTTTTGTAATGTTGTGACCATATTTTTGTTTTTTAATATTATCAGTAAATATTATAACGGTTTGTCTATTTTCAATTTTAGGAACCTATTTTTTCTTATCGCCCTGGACCCAGTATATCTTTAGACCAATCCTGACCATAACTACATCATCATACTGAAGTTGGTATACCACATCATCAAAACAATTTATGTTTTATTTTTTTAACTAAGTAAATTATATTTTTTTAAGTAACTAAAGGAAAAAAATACTAGAATTTCATTAAAATTAAAACATTATATAGATTAGAATAAAAAGAACCCCAAAAAAAACTAGAAAAAAAAGTTACATTAATTTAAATAAAACGATATTTGAAAATTATTTAACTCATACCAAACATTGATATATGGAAAATGTTTACGACTAAGTTGAGATTATTGGTGTTGTTTCGACGCCACATCGATGACCTCGTAGTTGTTACTCCTATTTGGATGTGTGTTTTTGAGTTCATTGTAAATGTCATTGAACTCTGTTATTTTTAACCTCATATCATGCCATTTTGATGAAATTTCGTCAAGATCAAGGGAGCAAATTTTCTTATTTCGTTGTGGAAGTGGTTTCGAATAGATTGCTAGAAGGTTTATCTTATTTTCAAAGGGTCTTTAGATACTGAAATCCAAACACGAACTAACACAATTTTTATTTTTATTTTATTTTTCCTCCGAAGGTTGTTGGTTTTGAAGTTTGATGGTGAAATTGTTCTATGGTAGGGAGTAAGAAATTATCTATTCTAATAAATGAAGGTTTTTTTGTCACATGTCACACTCTTATTCAATTTGTTAAATGTCATTTTGTAGTTATTTTGAATTAATTTTTTTCATTTTATGAGTTTTTATATTTTATTAAATTTCATATAATATTTTAATGTAATAATTACAATAAATGTAGTAATAAATGAATATCAATTTCATTAATGAAGTTTCCTTTGAATTTCAAAATTCTCAAATTAAAGTTCATTAGTTTCTTTTGTTTATTTGTTTAAATTATTTGGTTTAATTTAAAAGATAAAAAATTTTCAATAATAATAATTCATTGTTTTTCTTATTTTCTTATAAATTCAAAGTTCTTAAATATTTTGACTTTTTTTTTTAATTTTTAAATTAACTCATGTAATACATGAGTTTTACAACTACTAAGTGAATATATATTGTTATTTGTTTAGTAGAGAAAGAAAAAATAACGTGAAATAGTTTGTAGTAAAATGGTTATATTTATAGTTCAAAAATAGGTAAATTCATAAAAATATAGTTGTTAGCTTTTTGGAATAATACACATTTAAATGATTGGTCCAATGCATCTCATGGTAATCGGCACAAGCATCACGCTCGTGGCAGAGGGGTTGGTTTGCACGACCGTGTTGTCCTTGCCACCCGACCACAAACACACCTTTGTGATACATATATCATTCGACTTACAAACAAATAAAAGTTACGCCTTTTGTCTTTCAACTTCCAGCTTTTTGCTATCAGTTAGTTTTGACAACGCCTGTTGTACGCACAGTACAAAAATTTTCAAATTTCTATTCAACCATTATGTTAAGATAAATCCTGCGGCCGTCTTTGATTTTCGAGATCCGGTTTTCGTTATGGCTACTGCCTCAAACCCATAAACAAACAAGTAAACGTAATAGCAAACGTAAGAAATTTCTGGAATTGGTGTTATCACATACAACAACAACCATCCAAACTATATTTCGAAATCCCATCCACCCCTTTAACCTAACCACTCATAAATGCTCACCTTTTTCCATCTTCCCTCCTTAACTACCCTCCTTCCCAACTCTCTTTCCCTCCCCCCTATATATTATTCACACATACGGATCATACCTCTATATCCATACACACCATATTCCCTCTTTCTCTCTCTCTCACATTAAAGCAACCATTCACAGCTCACAAACACAGCAGCCTGCCAGCTACTCTACACACCTTTTCTCTTCCGGATCAAAATGGCGCCCGCAGCAGTTGATTTTGATGGATCTTCGTCTTCATCGAAGACGGTTTGTGTAATGGATGCTGGTGGAAGTTTAGGATCTGCACTTGTGCATCGTCTTCTTCAAAGGGGTTACTTCGTTCATGCTGCAATTAACAGTCATGGTACTTCGTTTATTTCCTTTTTTATTTTCGTTTGGATATTGTAATTTAGGGATTTCAATTTGGATGCGAATTGAATTGATATAACTTTGAATTTGTTAATTTTTCAGTGGAGATGCAATCTATGGAGAGAACGATTGTAGACAAGAAGAAATTGAGAGTGTTTTACACAGACCCGTTGGATTATCACAGTATAGTGGAAGCTTTGGAAGGATGTTGCGGATTGTTTTACTCATTTGAACCTCCATCTGATCAGCCTTCTTATGATGTATGTAGTGTTATAAGTTTCGATTTCAGTTGGATCTTTAATGGATGAATCATGAATGCTTAATTTACGTGTATTGGTTTGAAATGAAAACAGGAATTGATGACGGAAATGGAGGTAAGAGCAGCTCATAACGTGTTGGAAGCGTGTGCTCAAACCGACACCATTGACAAAGTGGTGTTTACTTCATCTGCGACTGCCTTAATTTGGAGAGACCCGACTGATTCATCATCTTCTTCGCCTGATTTTGATGAACGGAATTGGAGCAATGTCAATTTCTGCAAGAAATTTAAGGTATACATGGTTTAAACTTTAAAGTGTTTATTAAGATTCATGTCGTGTTTGATAGAGCAAATAATGGAAGGGTTCATTGAATTGAAAAAAAAAAGTTATGACAAACGGAATAATGAATCATTCCAAAGTTAATTATCGGGTTACGTTAAAAGCAAACAATTATTTTTTTATATAATAATTTATTTCTGTAAAAGGCATGAAATGACCAATTGTTATTTTAATAGTCAATTTTAAAATTATATTTTTCAAAATAAAAAATATTAAAATAATATTTTTTCAAAGAATTTTTTTGTTTGTTTCCTTGAATAGTTAAATTTAATCAATTACCCTCGTCAATAGCGTAATTAAAAAAAAGTCAAACTTTACTTTTTTGATATTTTATTTTGAAAAAAATAAAATATAATAGTTAATTATATAATGACTATCATTACTCCCTTCCCTTTTTTTTTTTTTTCATTTATCTAATTTGCGGATAAATCAACGAAACAGTTATGGCATGGATTATCAAAAACATTAGCCGAAAAGACCGCGTGGGCCCTAGCCATGGACCGCGGGGTAAGCATGGTGTCCATAAACGCTGGATTATTGCTGAGCCCTGATCTCACGATCACACACCCGTACTTAAAAGGCGCAGCTGAGATGTACAAAGATGGGATTTTTGTTACAGTTGACCTCAAATTTTTAGTAGATTCTCACATATGTGTTTTCGAAGAAAGTTCAGCTTATGGTCGATATTTGTGCTTCAACCATGTCATTAACTCCAATGAAGATGCTATGAAGCTAGCTCAAATCCTATTACCTTCCGATGTCTCCTCACTTCCACCAAGGTGAGTTGTGATTAAGCATTGGTTTGCAGAAACAGGGTTTGAGTCTCAACAGCTATAATACGAGAGTTTCAATTCCACTATGAATTGCGCTCTTTTGACTTTTATGGATACATGGTTGTCATCCACCTAGTGGATCACTATGTATCTGTATCTGATCCTAATTTACATATTATATGAAATTGTAATGAGTTGCTAAAAGAATAATTTTTTTTGTTTTGTAGTATGATGGTGGGGGAGAGCATGATGGTGTCACAAAGAATAAGTAACAAGAAGATCAACAAACTCATGGTTGACTTTGAGAGTGAATGTCATATTTGACATAGAAGATTGGACATATTATAGATTAGATCGGAATAGATGATTTAATCAAGGGATAAAACAAATTAAAAGTGCACATGATATGGGTTATAATATCCAAACCCCATTTAAGCTTATATATATAGTTTAATATTCTTTTATAATGTATTATCTTCACTTGATAATCAAGATCAAGAAAGATTATGCAATCTTTTTGTGGGAAATGATCTCAAAATATATATGCAATGGATTTTGTGCCGAAATTGTAGTGCAAAAGTTGTATTTTTTTTTTGCTTATTTAGTAATCATCATAATTGAAAACGTAAACAATTAAATAAATCAAATAGCATGGTATCACACACATCCAAATTCATGATCTATCTAATGTAAACAACTAAATGAATAAACATGCTATCTCACATATAACAAGTTCAACTTCAATGAATTATCTTTTTTTACACAACAAAATGAATAAACCTCTTTTAAAACACTTTTTGCATAGAACATTATTTTTATGTACATATACTTTTAAAAATATCATGAACTCACGTTATAAAAAAGTTAAAAAAAAATATTCAAAAGTACAACACACATGACACAGACAATTTTTAACACAAGAACACTAAAAAAGATCAACATATTCTATCACACGATTCATGTATGCTTATATATTGTTATGAAACACGTTAAGGTTTAATCATCAATAGTTAAACGAAACATAAAAATATAATTAACAAAGTCCTAAATACTAAAAACATTTTTTCAATATATATATATATATATATATATATATATATATATATATATATATATATATATATATATATATATATATATATATAGACTTAAGTTATTTTGTTCTAACTATCTATTGTGTACATATAGGATTGATTATGGACCAATCATTTTAGTTATTTTAAGAAAGTAATTAATGCATATTACATGTTGAAGATATAATGAGTATTAATTAAATATTCAACATTTAATATGCATTAATTAGTTTTTTAAAATAACTAAAATGATTGATCCATAATCAATTCTACATGTACACAATAGATAGGAAAAACATTTGAATCTAACTTTCTATCTTTCTTTCTCTCTCTCTCTCTCTCTCTATATATATATATATATATATATATATATATATATATATATATATATAGGAGTAGGATCAAATAAGAACACCTAAAAGGTTGAGAACGCGAGAACAAATCTGAACCATTTAAATACTTAGATCTAAGGTTATTATTAAATGGAATATTTATGAAAAATTCTAAAACTAATGGTATTAAAGTGTAACTTTGAAATGATCAGAAGGGCATAATAGGAATTGCAACTTTACCTATTTCCTATAATTTCTCACCCTCTCACCTATTTCCTCTCATCTTTCTCGTATTCCCCCGTCTCTTTCGTCTCTCTCTTTCTCTCTCTCTCTCTCTCTCTCTCTCTCTCTAGGGTTTTATAACAAATCCGCCTCCATCATATACATACTACCATGAAGATTTGTTCAGCATCTTCACCTCATGCCGCAACCACCATCGTCATACCCATCACCGGTCACCAGAAGTGGCGCCGATGAGACCAGATGAACGCACAATCCATTTTCGTAGTCTTTTCTATTAACTCTCGCTTCAACACCAATTCTAATCGAGGATACCCGTGCCGACGCCACCTGGCTTGGACGCCTTCCTCATGAGGTCTCGTTTCCCCGCCTTCTCGAGACAATCTCCGATGACTGTCATGTCGAAATCAACGAAACTGGTAATCCTAGGTTTTCTCTTTCTTTTTCTAATTTCATGTTCCATTTTTTGAATGTTCTTGTTTACGTAATAGTAAAATAGAAATTGAAGAGAATATAGGGCTAATTTGTATTGTAGTTGAAGTTAACTCCACCGATTTGGTGGTTCATCGCAGTAGTGGAGTGGCAGGGGCTATTCTAGCAAACTCTTCACCACTTCGTTTTCTTGTTCCAGTTACTGTCGGTGAGAGGGGAGGAAGGCAGAAAGAAAACGACAACAGGGGGTGTTTGGGTTTCTTCATGTGTCGTAAAAGAGTGGGAGAAAATAGAGGGGCTGCTGCCCTTGGCTCGTCGGAAACCACCAACAAACACCTCTGGTGGGGGTGTTTTTGTTGCACCTCGAAGACAGGCGAAAAAGAAGGGAGTGTGAGAGGAAATGGAAGAATGAAAAATTGTATTTATATATGAATAGCAGTGTATTCATTTGTGAATATGCGACAACCCGAAATTTCTAACTCGTACGTTCTTCATTTTATCAAAGTTAGCCTCGTTTTGCTAATTTGTAATGAAGTTTTGGGTCTATATAAGTGTTTTAGACTTAATATAATCAAGATATGAGTGCTTGGAAGGGTTAGAATGTGTGTTGCATTGCAAAATCGGGCCAAACACACCAAAGAAGGTGTGTGCGGCCGCACACCCGTGTGTGCGGCCAGCCAGCCGCACACACCCTCCAGCCTCACACCCACCCCTATATATTGGAGAAGACCCCCTTTATTCATTCACTCTTTTCCTTTACTTTCCCTCTCTACTTTTTCTCTCTACTTTCTCTCTCTAGAAACATCATCCAAGAACACTCTAAGGGCCTCAAGAACGTGAATTCCTCCATCATCCAGCTTGTTTTAGTGGTAAGACACATGAATCTAAGCCTAAAACTTGAAATGTTCTTCGTGTTCTTCATCGTTTGAAGGTGTACGGCCGCACACCTTCATGAAGTGACCGCACACCTTCATAAGGTCGCATTCCTTCATCTTGGACACCAAAGAGGAGTGTACGGCTGCACACTCCTGTGTACGGCCGCATACACCCTCTGTACGGCCGCACACTTCTGTGTCCAACCGCACACATAGACTGGCCGCACACCCTGGCCGCACACCTGACCACACACACATAGAAGTCAAGTTTGGTGACTTTACACTCAATTCTAAAGCCCTACACTCATTTGGGAACTTCAATAGGTGTTTGTAACACCTAAACATAAGTGTTTTCACGTCCCTAAGATGTGTACATGTGTCTAGTAATGGCCATATACCCTAAATGTAATCATATATGTGTTGCCACATGTTAATAGGATCCACTCGCGTACAGAACATCGGTTGACACTCCACACTCATAACAAATCGTGCTCTCGGATCCTACGATAAACAGTGAGTTCATACCCCTTAATTAACCTTTTAATTGTTTTTAACTGCTTTATGGGGGGGAATACAAGTCGAATCAAACAAGTTATAGCATCAATCACATGTGATTTATAGCTTGCAACCAAAAGGATTTTCCACACTTTTAACTATTTTTGCCAATGAAACTGCCTTGAACTTTCATCAAACTCATTTTCATGATAAATTGTATAAAACTATTTTCAAGCTCTTTTAAACTGCTTTTATTTCCAAATCATATCTACACTAATATATTTATATAAGTAAGACTTGAAGGATTTAGGACTAATAACTCACCTTACTTCCTGTTCTTGTTTGATTGTGGGCTTAGGGTACTATGTTATTAGTCCGACTATCGTTGACTTCTTAATTATATATCATATATATTTGTGTTAGATATAAAAGTCTTCATTTCAGTTCAGTGCCTTTGTGTAACAAAGGCATGCAACCGACATTACTATTTAACTATACTATGTATAGTTAAGGATTACTACTCCGTATTATTATTGTCATGATAACTTCCAGAGTCAGTACAATTATGAGTCAATACATGATAGATACTATACAAAGAGAATACTATATACGAAGAGAATACTATATACAAAGAGAATACTATATACTATATAAGAGAACACTCTATACATTCTACTAGAAAGTACATTATACATTATACAAGATAACATACTAAAATGGAATGTGACATACTATTTCTCGATACAACACATCATTGTGCTATCACCGTGTAACCAGAGTCTCCTGGAGGGAGAGCGGGCATATTGTGTATAGATCTATACGGGACAGACACTCCCACATCCCGACTGCTAGCTACAGTCCGAGCCATCTAGGCCCAGGGGTGACAAAATGTCACCATACTACATGTGACCCGGAGGGTCACCGGTTATTCGATCGTCGATCAGCATGGTTACATACGAGTTTACATTCAGAACTTTAATTAATACATTAAGAATTAAAGGCAAAACGGACTCCCCGAGGTGTATTGTACATTTAATACGACCTGGAGTCTGCATTTTTATTACACTTGCCGGCAGCGATACTGCCGGGGCATAATACTATTTCCCCAAGTACTTTACATGAACAAAGTTTAAAACTATATGTTTACACTGATAGCTTCATTGGGAAAACTTTTACATTTTCAAAGGATTCAAACATGCTAATAACCGGGTCTTGGTGGAAGACTACTTGTCCTGGAAAATATAGGATTTTCTGGGGATCATACTATTTTTCAAAACATTGATAACAGCTACCATTTTACAGGATTGTAAACACTTTTTTATATACAAGCAATGACACTAAATACTTATGAACTCACCAGCTTTATGCTGATATTCGCTTTCAAAATAACTTGTATTCTCAGGTCATCAGTAGACAGGTACAGGTGCAGCTTTTGAGAAGATGGAGCACATACAAGACTCCTCTTTATTTTTATTATACTTTTGGTGTCGAACAGACTGTACAGAACACGCTTGTATTACAATTATTATACTAATGCAATGGATGTTGTTGCTTGTCTTTACTATTATGCATTGTTATGATACTGCGCATATGTCCTCCACCCTAGAACGTATTCCGCCGTTCTCGGTTTTGGGGTGTGACAGATTGGTATGAGAGCATTGTTTATAGTGAATCAAGTATATCAACCCATAAAAGATATACGAACTATAAACACATCGAGATTAAAACACTCTGAACAAAAATATATACTTCTAAATAATAAAACATTTAACTAAGTATATATAAGTACACTCATTCATACAAAGAGTCAGTATCATACTAGAACAGAACAAAAGTATTAAGATTGTTGAGCAACACAATTAGACTTAGAGACATATAGTCAAATCTGGGTGGATGTAGCCTAACAACTACATTTTCCTAGGAGTGACTAGCATGTGCCTAAGAATGGTTGTGGTGTTGCAACAAGTCTAAAAACTTACCAACACTACTACCAGAACATTAGAACAAGAATATTATAGGGGTATTCTGCATTCCTGTAATTTACATATGTGAGAACTAAAAAGGTCATTATTAGTAGGGTAATAGTTGCTAAGTGGATACACCACGGTTACATGTGACTAAGGCGCTATAGACTTAGAATCTGTGACCTTTGCTCCATTTCCTGTTCTTGTTTGATTGTGGACTTAGAGTTAGGGTCACTTATTCGAAGGTCTATCCTGCTTCGGTTACATGTAATTGGTATGTACTATGCAAGTATTGGGTCGACTAATAACGATCGTCTTATAAGTATCTTAGATTAACACGTCTATTAACTATTCTTTCCCCCTTCTCGTGTAGATAGCATGGCTGGCTTCCATCTCCCTGGCGATCCGTACTATCCAAACCAAGGCATTGGAGGATGGCTTGATGAAGAGCCAGAAGATGATCACCCAATCCCTTTGGATGATCACCGTGCCGAAGGCTTTTCAGATAGCTCCGACTCCGAACCAGAAGTCAACAACCTACCTCCAGTAGCCCCAAACCCCAATCCCCGTCCAACATTTCAAGGTCCCACTCCTATGTGGACAACAACCTTGAATCGATGGAGTGATGAGCAGGGTCAACCCTTACCTTTCAACGAAACAGTTATGACATGGATTATCAAAACATTAGCCGAAAACACCACGTGGGCCCTAGCCATGGACCACGGGGTAAGCATGGTGTCCATAAACGCTGGATTATTGCTGAGCCCTGATCTCATGATCACACACCCGAACTTAAAAGGCGCAGCTGAGATGTACAAAGATGGGATTTTTGTTACAGTTGACCTCAAATTTTTGGTAGATTCTCACATATGTGTTTTCGAAGAAAGTTCAGCTTATGGTCGATATCTGTGCTTCAACCATGTCATTAACTCCAATGAAGATGCTATGAAGCTAGCTCAAATCCTATTACCTTCCGATTTCTCCTCACTTCCACCAAGGTGAGTTGTGATTAAGCATTGGTTTGCAGAAACAGGGTTTGAGTCTCAACAGCTATAATACGAGAGTTTCAATTCCACTGTGAATTGTGCTCTTTTGACTTTTATGGATACATGGTTGTCAGCCACCTAGTGGATCACTATGTATCTGTATCTGATCCTAATTTACATATTATATGAAATTGTAATGAGTTGCTAAAAGAATAATTCTTTTTTTGTTTTGAAGTATGATGGTGGGGGAGAGCATGATGGTGTCACAAAGAATAAGTAATAATAAGATCAACAAACTCATGGTTGACTTTGAGAGTGAATGTCATATTTGACATAGAAGATTGGACATATTATAGATTAGATCGGAATAGATGATTTAATCAAGGGATAAAACAAATTAAAAGTGCACATGATATGGGTTATAATATCCAAATCCCATTTAAGCTTATATATAGTTTAATATTCTTTTATAATGCATTATCTTCACTTGATAATCAAGATCAAGAAAGATTATGCAATCTTTTTGTGGGAAATGATCTCAAAATATATATGCAATGGACTTTGTATCGAAATTGTAGTGCAAAAGTTGTATTTTATTTTTTAGCTTATTTAGTAATCATCATAATTGAAAACGTAAACAATTAAATAAATCAAATAGCATGGTATCACACACATCCAAATTCATGATCTATGTAATGTAAACAACTAAATGAATAAGCAAGCTATCTCACATATAACAAGTTCAACTTCAATGAATTATCTTTTTTTACACAACAATATGAATAAACCTCTTTTAAAACACTTTTTGCATAGAACGTTATTTTTATGTACATATACTTTTAAAAATATCATGAACTCACGTTATGAAAAAGTTAAAAAAAATATATTCAAAAGTACAACACACATGACACAGACAATTTTTAACACAATAACACTAAAAAAGATCAACATATTATATCACACGATTTATGTATGCTTATATATTGTTATGAAACACGTTAAGGTTTAATCATCACTAGTTAACGAAACATAAAAATATAATTAACAAAGTCCTAAATACAAATTTAGCTAAAAAAACATTTTTTTCAATATATATATATATATATATATATATATATATATATATATATATATATATATATATATATTCATGCTTTTCTTACATTTATTGTATGTTTCAATACACCAATAACAATTTAGTAAATAAAATAAAGATATATATTAAATAATATTCATAATTGTATATATATTAAATGATATTCATAATTATAATTCTCTTTTTATAGAAACTAATTAAATTCTTCATTAATGTCAGCAATAACATTCTTATAGAATGAATTATCATCTAGGTTTTTATGTGTGTGTTCATGTTTTGTTTATGGATCCACTCACTTAAAATACAATAAAGTTGTATGGAACATGAAGAACGAGAGTGTATTATACTAGAATTCACTTTCATTCTATTAAAATATATATTCTCATTCTTTTAGAATAAACTCTCGTTCTCCTTGTTTCTGGCAACTTTGTTGTATTTTGGTGAATGGTTATGAAACAATATACAAACTCATATAGAAAACCTAGATATAATTGCTTATATTAATGACGAATTTAATTAGTTTATATAAAAAAATAATTATAATTATGGATATCATTTAATATACATATAATTATGGAAATCATTTAATATCTATCTTTATTTGGTTAAATAATAATTTAATTTTTACTAATTTCCTATTGGTGCATTCTAGCACATAATAGATGTGAGAAACATTTGAACTTAAACATCTCTCTCTCTCTCTCTCTCTCTATATATATATATATATATATATATATATATATATATATATATATATATATATATATAAAGTACAAATATAATATGCACACAAAATCCACATTTCAAGAGGTTTTCCATATGATACATAACCCGTTAATATTTCAAGTTCTACATAAATTATATGTATTTTCTACACATTATTATATCAAAATATTTCTCATGTAACTAGTTTTAATAGAATACAACGGTTAGTGTATTGAACTATTGATGAGAACTTGGATGATGAATCTACACGGGATTGTAATCCTAATTAATTCAAGGTTTTATTTGTTTTTTTTTTATTGTTGATCGCGAGTAATTCATTCACAATAATTTTTCTTCATACATAATAATTTATACTTTAACATATTGTACTATACAACCTTATAAAACATAAATTATTATGTATGGAGAAAAAAATATTATGTATGAATCATTTACTTTAATGAATTAGTTTAATAGTTAGCAGTTAGTTTCTAATTTTGTGGGAGTGGTATGTTATGTTTACCTTACTATTGATTTTTTTTTTGTGAAATTAAATATCCTACTATAATTTTTTTACCATTCTCATACCTACGTCAAATGATGATATATGTCATATTTAATTTTTCTTAATAATATTCTAAACTACATGTCATCATTTAAAATGGATAGAAAGATAAGTAGAAAGAAATTATAAGAGGATATTTAATTTTTTTTAAAGTAAGTTCCAATAATATTTTTATTAAACACTAGAATTTAATGATTAGTATATGGCCAAATGGCATAAAAAGCCTCCAGTTTGTCTAAAATGTTTGGTTTAACCCCTGGCCACAATTTAGGTCCAGAGAAATCGGGTAGTTGTCCAATTTGTGTCGCAATAGCCATTTAACCTGCAAACTCACTCATCTAATTGCCCGCTACCGGTCACCCTAACCATAAAGTCAAGATCAGGGCTCTTCGTCTTCAAGTGTGCTCCCAATTCAATTAAAGGTTCAAGACACATAATTTTCATGGAAGAAATTCATGACAAAATCTCGATCGAATTCGAGCAACGTGCGATCTTCACTAGGTAGGGTTAGCGAGCATATATACGGGTGTGACAAATTTTGCTCAATTCAGGTCGCGTACACACCTAAGAACTATGGTAGAAAGTACCGAGGGTGCCCAAATTACAGGGATGATGACAGGGGTGTGGGTTCTTTAGGTGGCTCGATGAAGAGGATTGCATGCCTTCAAGGTCTTAACTCACAGCCTCAAGGTCCCAACTGCACCCGCATGAGAACAAAGACACATTGACAGTTTTAGTGTGTTTGATTATAGGACTTCTAATGGCAATATTTGTGTGTCTTATTGTAATTATCATCAAGATGTAGTTGATAGGTTGGTACTAGGTCTGTAATAGTCTTCAGATGGTATATATGTGTTGAAACCCCATTTTGTGATAATGAAGTTGGGTTTAGTGTCTTATATGTACCTGTATTTGATGGTAAATTAAACAAAATATGTTATTAATATGAGAAATTTAACAACAAAGTATGATTAAAATGACACAGTTTGTGCTGTTATATGCACATGTATAGCCTGTGTATATGGTGCCAATTCAGCAACAAATTATATGCACCTGTATAGCATAGCCTATGCATATGGTACCAATTCAACAACAAATAAAAAAAAATTGTATGCACCAAAATGTAAACAAAATTGATTTAAATTAGAAAGGGGTGAAATTACAAACATGTGACCAAAAAAAGCACTAACATATATGCTAATGTATGTGGGTAGATTTACAAAATATACCAAAAATATTTATAACAAAAAGAGCTTTGTATGCCCATCTATACCTTCCCCACCACACCCCCACCAACCTAACTACCTATTCCAAAGTAACATGGTTTCTAAGTGATGCTCAACTGGTGAAGTGATGTCTTCCAATTCGAACTCTAGGAGATTTCTTAGCTCCTCCATTGTGTACCCTGCTTTTAGATACGAAGCTATGTCATTAGCAGTCATGTTGTCTTCTCTACAACATCATCATCCTCATTGACCTCATTGAACACAACATTATTCTCCACAACTTCTTCTTCAACCCGATCACCTGGTATACCATTTATCCCTATCTCAACATCATCAAGTACCACATGAAGATCAACACCTACACTCATACCTCCTCTACTCACACCTTCTTCATTAATAGTCACATTCACTTCTTTTTCATTACCTTCCTCCACATTCATATTCACACCTTCTTCATTACCTTCATCCAAATTCACATAATTACCTTTAATGGAACTCCTTCTTCTTCAGTCAGTTATACCACCTCTTTTAATGCTCATTTTCCTCATAGCAGTAGACCCTGATGCTTCATTGGGAACAAATGGATGTTTGCCCCTCTTTGTTTTTCTCCTCAAAGGAGGCATAGATTCTTCTTCAACCTGATCAGTAGGATCTTGATTAGGAACAACTGCATGATTAGGGACAATTGGAGCAGATGGCCCCGCTTCATGATTAGGAACAGTTGTAGCAAATGGCCCTGGTGCCTGATTAGGATGTTGGTACTGAGTATGTTGTTGGCTTTTTCTTGGTCTTCCTTTCTTTGTAGGTTGGTTGGGAACTACTGGCACTGGATCATTTTGGCAACCTTTTTGTTGTGTCCATATTGCAAACATCTACCACATCTAACAGTCCTTTCAACAGTTACTTTCTTGGATGAGAATTTGCTATATTTCTCAATCACTCCTCCTTCTTTTGGTTGTAGGCCTACTAGGTATTGTCCTAGTCATGGGAGGCAGAGGCTGAATGTGAGGTCTTTTTTCCCAGAGACTACTCCTATTGACTGGTTGTATGTTGGTTGAGTAAGCCTGGAAGAGTTTTTCTTTGGTGAAATAGCCATTGATGTACTCTACAGGGACATGATAGATATAGTTAATAGCTGCATTTGCATGGAGGCATGGGATTCCAGTCAAATCCCATAGCATGCAAGTACAAATCCTTTCCTCCAAGGCAACCTTGTAACAATTTGTACCCAACCTAGTTTCAAAGACTTCATCTTAACTATGAAATACATACCAATACCTACAAGTAAAAGTTAAAGTAATATAAGAGTTGATGAAACAAACTAGTTGAAATGGAAAAAAGTAAGACCATACCTCATGTTCTTCCCAAACAACTTCATTTTCCTTCTGATATATAACGCACACAGATTCGGGCTAGTCAATTTAGAGACAATGAGCGTCAAAAATGATTTTTTGAAAGAAGATTATTTAGAATAAATAATATTAACCAAGTTATAGTATATGTCACAAGGATTTTGTACATATAAAGAACGTTGAAATCCGAGCTGTAACGAAGAAGTTATGATCAATCGAAGTTTTACGGTTAAACCGACACGACACCGCGTAACGTAAAAAGTGAATTTTTGATAAATTACCTTTTAACCTTAAGGATCTAAACGAAAGTCACAGTAGATGTTAAACCAAAATCGTGCATATAGAGAACTTCCAAATCTGACTTCGTATGAGTAAGTTATGATTTTTCTAAGATTTAGTGTAGCATGCACAACCCATAATTCGAATTTTAGATCAATCAATTTTTAGCCGACACAATCTAAAGGAGAATAGAATATCTCATTAATAGGAACCCAACAATATAAAGACAGATAAAAACGGACGTCGGATGACAAAGTTATGAATTTTTAACGAACTTTATCTATCCAAGCCTATTAAAATATAACTTTAAAAATAAAGTTAAAATTAGCCGACGAAGTCTAAACGAAAGTTGTAGACTACGTTTCTACCTACGTGTGGATATATAGAATGTCAAAAATGGAGCTCATATGCAAAAGTTACAGAATTTAGAAGTTATGTATAAGTTGATGCGAGAAGTGACACGTGGTTGAATCTGCACCATTGCTTTCTCCCCATGGCCTCGTAGGCGGAGCTGACATCTGGCCCTTGTATGCGCAACATAGCCCCGTACGTGCAACGTACTCCGACCCTACGCCCAACGTAGTTCGAGGAGTTCAACTATAAATAGATGCGAGAGCACCCTCATTTCTTCACACCTAAACCCTTCTATCTCTCTCAATACTCCCAAACTATCCCTCCCCATCCCTAGTACTTCCAAGTGCTAGAGGCGAGTCCTGGAGTGCCAGAAGGCTCCGAGAAGAAGAGCTTTCGGCTCGAAAGTTCTGCCCCCGTAGAGCCCGGTTCCTCATTAAACTCCCTTGTAAGTGAGTTATGTTTACCCTACTTTAAGTATAGCTTATGTTTAAGTTCATTATCGTTATCATGAACCTATAAAAAATATATGTGCTAAGTATTATAAAATATAAAGTGTTATTATAATATCTTTTAACTGCTCGCGGTACGAGGAATCTGGTTTGAAGGGCTACATAGGGTTGTTGGATTTTAGAACAACTTAAGTGCCAAAATGGTCCTGCCCTCCGGTGTTTCATGTCTGGACCATGTCTGTACATAGTTGTAGCACCCAGAATTCAGAAGGCTAATTAAGGAAAGAAAATCTTCAATTAAGAGGCCAACTCATCGAGTTCAAGGGTGAGAACTCGACGTGTTGGAATAATTGGGCATGTGGGAATTTAAATACCAACTCGACGAGTTGGGGAGGACCAACTCGACGAGTTAGACGGAGTTTGGGAAACCCTAGATTCGGGCTTTTTCACCCTATTTAAACACGTTATGCTCTAGGGTTTGGCCTTATTTCCAGCATCCACTGTCATAAGCCTAGATCTCGAAACCCTAATGCTATTGTGAGTGACTGTGAGCCGTTTTGAGTGTTCTTGTCGGTGTTTGAAGCTCTTGGAAGGAAGGAAAGTTTGAAGGAACAAGGAAGAGTTTCTAGATCCAGAAACCTCACTACATTTTCGTCACTTTCTAGTAATCAAGTCTCAAGCCTGCCTAATAGTTGATTAGATATCCTTCTTAGCACATTTTGCTTGCTTTTGGTCCAAATGATATGTTCCTTAAGAGTTGTACGTCCCAAATGGAAAGCACTTCAGATCTAGAGTCTTGAAGGACTTTTATGGCATAAAGGTGTTGGGTTATGGGCATTCTAACACTCCTATGGTGTACATGCAACCCTAGAAACCTTGGATCTATGTTTGACTAAGATACATGCAAAATGATTTTCCAAGGTTCATAATCCTATCTAGCATACATGGGGATATTTTATTCTAATAGTTAGTAAGAATTACATACCTATTTGTAGCTTGGATTCCTTTGAAACCTTGTGAGCGTAGCATCTCAAGTGTGCCGCCTCAAATGCTTCACACAACACCAAGTACACTTGGAATAAACTCTTAAGAGAATAAGAACACTTAGTATTTCGGCTAGCCCTCTTTTATTCACTCTAGTGGCCGAAAATGGTGAAGAATAGCTTCTTTATATAGTATGTTACAATTAGGGTTACACCATGTAAATCCTAATTGTCATGACCTTTCATTTCCATGACCCATGGGTTATGTAACCCCCATGGAGCATCCATGGAGCATCTTATGGGTTTAACCCAACTTGATAATCCATGGAGAATTAGCCCACTATATAAGTTATGGATGATTGACACAATCAACCCATATATTTGATTAGTCTTCTTTTGATCACATAATTAATTCTAAATTAATTATTGATAAATACTAACTAAATATTATTATTCTTATTATTAATATATTAGAACTTATAATATATTAATAACCCATAAGTGTCTTATTTCTCTCATTTAGTCTATCCAAGTGCATGATGCCATGCAACCCAAATGGACCATGCCGGGTCGGGTCAAGTACATATCAAATATAGTTATGGACTGAGACACTATATCCAACAGTCTCCCACTTGGATAAGTCTAATAACTATAGTTGCAAGTATAACTTCAGGAACCGATCAGCAATCGTAGCTCTTTCAAGGTCTCTCGGAACTGAGAAGATGATGGTGTGCCATTTTAGATAAGTGATCATATAATCCTCTGTTCTAGATATCAGTCGGACAAACACATGGAACAATGTCTTTCTATTGTCTAGCAGTTGTTTCCCAATTTCCGATTTGATTGACATAAAACTTAGTTGAACACATCAATTTAGTTCTGATCGGGCCCGGTACATTGGTCAAAAATCATCGAGGGGCCCAGATATCGCTTCTAATCCAAGAAGGAACAGATAAACTTTGACTCATATGTTTGCTCTACTACTTGTTGAATTACACACAAAGGTGCGTTTTATAACATCGAGTTACCAATGCGTTTTCGTACAATCAATTCATAACCAACTCATAGGTAACAAATCATATGTCTAGGTTTGAAGACTTATATGATATTACCATCTCACGATCACTCGAGATAAATTCCATGAAGTGATACCAGTGAGCGTGGGTTGAATCCAATACTCAGAACTTATGAGCACTCATGAGCGTTGTAGCCCCCTTTATCCAACATCTTGGACCTCTACAAACCAACCCATGACAGTCTTGATTCATATGTACTTCCAACATATGATTGACTGTGGAGAATTTGAATAATATGATATATACCGTAACATAATTATTCTGTAAGTCAAAACATGCAAAAAGAAATACTAGTAAATGATTGACAAGAGATAGCAACACTTTACTCATAAATAACAACTTTTATTTATCATCAAATGTCAATTACATTTTACATATTTCAAAATTATCTAACTTCTAAAAACTAATATCATCTCTTAGCCCTATGCTCCTAGCATGTTGAAGATGCTTAACCCTACTCAGTCCCTTCGTGGGGGGATCTATCGGGTCTCATCTGATGATACCCTCTTTGCCACGAGGATTCCTTCTTCTATTCGATGTATGATGAAATGATATTTACTGTCGATGTGCCTGGATCTCCCGTGATCCATTGGTTCCTTTGCTAAGGCAACTGCACTTTCACTATCACAGAAAATTTCCATGGGCTCCTTAATAGCTGGTACAACTCCAAGGTCTCCGATGAAGTTCCTTAGCCATATAGCCTCCTTTGCTGCTTCACTTGTTGCTATATACTCTGATTCACAAGTGGAATCAGCCACTATATCTTGCTTGGAACTTTTCCAAGTAATTGCCCCTCCATTTAGGGTAAAGACCCAGCCCGACTGAGAGCGGAAATTATCCTTATCAGTCTGAAAGCTAGCATCACTATACCCTGCTACTTTCAAGTCATCACTCCCACCAACGGTAAGGACCCAGTCCTTAGTCCTTCGCAGGTACTTGAGAATATTCTTTACTGCAGTCCAGTGAACCTTGCCAGGATTACTCTGATATCTGGTAACCATGCTTAAAGAAAAAGCAACATCAGAACGAGTACAAGTCATAGCATACATGATCGAGACTAAAGGGGAAGCATATGGGACTCGACTCATCTCAGCTATCTCTTCATCTGTACTCGGGCACTGAGTTTTACTCAGTCTGGCATTACACTGGATAGGTAAATCTCCTTTCTTTGAATTTTCCATACTGAACCTCTTCAGCACTTTGTCCAAGTAGGTACTTTGACTAAGTCCAATTAGTCTTTTACTCCTATTTCTCAACATCTTTATCCCGAGGATATAGGCAGCTTCTCCTAGGTCTTTCATAGCGAAACACTTCCCAAGCCAGAATTTCACTTCCTGCAAGGTTGGGATGTTATTTCCTGTGAGCATTATGTCATCCACATACAGTACCAAAAAGCTAACTATACTCCCACTAGCCTTGACATATATACAAGATTCATCTTCACATCTCGAAAAGCCAAACTCTTTGACTTTCTCATCGAAGCAAAGATTCCATCTGTGATGTGCTTGTTTCAATCCACATATGGATTTTTCAAGCTTACACACCCTATTAGGGTATTCTGTACTTACAAAACCCTCTGGCTGAACCATGTAAACATCCTCAGCCAACTTTCCATTAAGGAAAGCGGTTTTGACATCCATTTTCCATATTTCATAGTCATGAAATGCAGAAATGGCTAATAGAACCCTAATAGACTTAATCTTGGCCACTGGTGCAAAGGTCTCATCATAATCAACTCCCGGAGTTTGAGAATAACCCTTTGCAACTAGTCGTGCCTTATAAGTGTGTACATTACCATCCATGTCAGTCTTCTTCTTAAAGATCCATTTGCACCCTACTATCTTACGACCTGGTACATTGTCAACCAAGTTCCAAACTTGATTGTCATACATGGATTGTATCTCGCTATCCATAGCCTCTTTCCATTTAGCAGACTCAGGGCCTGCCATGGCTTCCGTGTAGCTGTTAGGCTCTTCCAGATTTATCAGTGTATTATCACTGATAAGGGTATCACCTTCTATAGTAATATGGAAACCATAATAATGCTCGGGTGCATTCCTAACTCTGGTGGAACGCCTCAGAGGTACAGACTCTTCAGTCGGCTCAACATGAGTTTCCTCCTCAGGTTGAGGGCTAGGGTTTGAGGTTCCTTCACCACTCGACTCTTGAATTTCTTCAAGGTCAACTTGCCTCCCACTGTCTCCTTGGCTTATGAGTTCTCTCTCTCTCGAAAGACTCCTCTTATTGCTACAAAGACCACATTGTCACTGGGTCTGTAAAAGATATAACCAAAAGATTTATGTGGGTAGCCAATGAAAATACACCTTTCACTTCGAGGTTCGAGCTTGTCGTGAGTCTCGCTTCTCACGAAAGCCTCACAACCCCAAACCTTGATTTGGTCTAGATTTGGAACTTGTCCAGTCCACATCTCGTGAGGTGTTGTGGAAACCTTCTTTTTACAGAATAGATTAAGGATATGGGCGGCAGTCTCTAAGGCATACCCCCAAAATGAGATTGGTAGTGAAACTCGACTCATCATGGAACGAACCATGTCCAACAAGGTTCGATTGCGTCTATCAGCTACACCATTCAAATGTGGTGTTCTGGGAGGTGTCAATTGTGAGACTATCCCACATTCCTTAAGATAGTCAAGGAACTCGGTACTAAGATACTCACCACCTCGATCGGATTGAAGCATCTTAATGTTCCTGCCCAACTGATTCTCCACTTCTTAATTAAACTCTTTGAATTTATCAAAGGTTTCCGACTTATGTTTGATTAAGTAGACACAACCATATCTACTAAAATCATCAATAAAAGTCACATAGAAGCGATTAGCATCTCTAGTGGCGGTTCTGAAGGGTCCACACACATCTGTGTGTATGAGATCCGACAAGCCCTTACCTCTAGCACAAGTGACAGTAAAAGGTGACTTTGTAATTTTTCCAAGTAGACAAGATTCACAACTATCATCCGAATTTAGGTCGAATGATTCCAAGACTCCATCCTTTTGGAGTTGGCCTATGCGTTTCTTGCTTACATGTCCAAGACGAAAATGTCATAAAGATGCTTTATCTAAGCTAGTGGAAGAATCGAGACACAATACATTATTTCCTAAGTTATCTACAACAGATACAGTTTCATACACACCATCACAAGGTAATGCTTTAAAATAAAGAACACTATTATAGAAAGCATCAATACCACCACTTTTATTATCAAAATAAAAGGTGAAACCTTGTTTATACAATGCATGAAAGGAAATAACATTTCTTGCCATTTCTGGCGAATAACAACATTTATTCAAGTCTAATGTAAACCCACTATCTAGTAACAAGGAATAAACTCCAATCTTGGTGACAGGTGAAACTTTCCTATTCGCCATGATTAGGTTTATCTTTTTGTAACACCCCAAGTTCAGAAGTGCAAGTTCAGGGCTATTAATGTAAATAAGGAAGGTCAACTCGGCAAGTCGATGGATGAACTTGGCGAGTCGAGTCGCGGTTCTGCTCACGTGTTAAGTGACCAACTCGGCAAGTCGGAAGCTGGACTCGACGAGTTGGTGCTGAAGGGAGAAAAACCCTAATACGGGATTGTGCCCTATATAAAGCACATTATAACCCACCTTCAGCCTCTTTGCTACCCATTTGAGATCCAGAAACCCTCATCTCGTGTGTGTTACTCCTTTGATGAAGAATTAGAGCTTGGAAGAGAATTTTGGTGTAAGAAGCTTGGGGATTTGGAGGCCATCATCAAGGGGCTTGGGTAGATCTGGAATCTACTTCTATTTGGGCACATTTCAGGGGTAAGGAACCTCCTCCTTAAGCTATTTCATTATTGATTCATGAATGGTGATTGATTTGAGATTCATTAGCTTGTTTGGGAGCTATCTCGAGTTTGAGGCTTAGATCTGAAGTTGCTACTTTAGATCTAGACTTGTGATGGCCCAAAAGGTCATAAAGTTCCTGTCTAAGAGTCATTGGTGAATCCCTTTTGTCTTAAACCCTAGCCCTAGAAGTGTTTTGGGCTTATATATCCTTGCTTTCACGTAAAGCTTGCAACTTTATGTGAGGGTTAGGCTATAGAAGAGTGGATCTATGGATTGGAGTCCCTGCATGGCTTGAAAAGCCTCTGTATGGAATGAGAACTAAAGAGACTCAGCGAGTCACATGGGTGTGCTCGACGAGTTGTATGAATATGTGCATGGACTCGGCGAGTTGGAAGAACAACTCGGCGAGTCTGTTCTTGGGCTTGGCGAGTTTGGTCGTGGAACCCTAGCCTTTTCTGGTTAAGCCGTGTCTCGGTGAGTTGAGCAGGATGGGACTCGAAGATTGTTGGACTCGACGAGTCTTGGGGTGACTCAGCGAGTTGAGTCGTGATTGAGAGTTTCTGAGTATAGGGACTCGACGAGTCAGCGCGTTGACTCGGCGAGTAGGGTCAACCAGGAAGGTTGAATTTGACTGAGGACTTTGACTTGGACAAGGGTTGACCAGTTAGACTTCCAAGGGTATTTTGGTAATTATTGGTGTTTATTGGATTTGGTTAATTGGTAATGTTCAGTGGTGGAGTTCGTGCTCGTGGTCGGAGCAACATGATCTTATTTCTTCAAGTCGGCAGTTATAGGTGAGTTATCCTCACTATATCAACAGAGCCTAAGGCACCAAGGTCAGCCCTTTATCGGATGGAAATCCGGGTAGTGGTTGTGATGTTATTGCTTTGCTATGTCTGCATCCTGGTAGTTAGGATGGTATATGTTAGAGACCTGGTTAAGGTTGGTATCCTGGTATATAGGATGATGCTATGTTAGTGACCGGTTAGGTCGGTATCCTGGTTAGGATGTTGCTATGTTATGTAATATGCTGGATCGGTTTGATTAGTTGTGAGATGTTATATGATTATATGTTTATGTGCACATGGTTGATGGACTGGGGTTGGGTTGAGGCGGGTCCTGCTTTGTGCTGTAGGCCAACATACCCTGGGCGGACCGGTTAGACCGAAGGCCCGACGAGCGGTCCGGATTGGCTGAAGGCCCCAAGAGGGCGGACCAGACGTGCCGAGGCTCGGAGAGTGGACCAGATAGACTGAAGGCCCGGTACGGGCGGACCAATCATACTGTAGACTCGGAGAGTGGACCAGGTGGACTGAAGGCCCGGTGCGGGTCGACCAGTCACACTGTATACTCGGAGAGAGAGTGGACCGGGTGGACTGAAGGCCTGGTGCAGGCGGATCACTCACACTGTAGACTCGATATGCATGGTTGTTCTGTTTATGATATGATATGATATGTGTATGGTATTGTGGTTGGTATTTTGGGGGTAACTCACTAAGCTTTCGGGCTTACAGTTTCAGTGTATTGTTTCAGGTACTTCAGGAGACCGTGGCAAGGCGAAGGCGTGATCGTACCGCTCCTCAGTTTTATGTTGATGTTTCTGGGATACTCTGATAATAAATGAATTGGAAACCTTTTTGTAATAACTTAATGAATATGAGTAGCTTTTGGAAAAATTTAAATTGGTTGAAATTTTATGGTCGTTACAAGTTGGTATCAGAGCCTTGGTTTGAGTGAATTGGAGGAACACTCGTGTGAATCCCGTCTCAAATCAAGGGGAGTTTTCAAAATGAAATTTAAAATGGTTTTCAAAATAAGTAAAGGAGGATGCAAGGGTACGATCAACCAGAGCCAGTAAGTAGACCCCAAAATACCATACAAGTTATTTGATTATGTGATATGTTAGAACAACATGCTAGTGCTAGGCTAGGGATCTTCAAGAATTGCATGATAGAATTGCCTGCGTATATGATGCCTGCTAGCCTAGGATTCCCTGTTATGTGAGGTAGTTAGCAGTTCCTCTAGAGGTGAGGATTGAGTGTTGCCACTTATATGTTTATCGCTAGGGTGTTGTGGTGATACTTGATATAAATATGGGTAGGTGTGGAAGGTAGTATGGGCCCGTACTACTGAAAGAACAGGACCCGTATGCATATCAAGGAAGTCACAACCCCTAGGGTCGGGTTGGGAGTTGGTTCCCGGGTTATTGGGGAAGCATCTGATTTTCTTGCGGTGTATTTCAGTATGGTAGTTACGAGGCATGCCGGGGGTGGATCCGGGTCAAGATCGGGATCAGGAGAGGGCGGTCAGGGTGGATCAACGCCACCTGAGGTCATTGGACAGATGAGTACGGATGAGTTGGATGCCAGGATTCGTGAAATCCTACATGATGAGGTTGCTGCTATGTTCCGAGCTGAGTTGCCAGAGATGTTTGGGTCAGTCAAGACCGCCATGGTTGAGTACTTTGATGAGCGTTATGCAGCTCTTGCAGAGACAGCTGTCGCGGCAGCTGCAATGACTGTAGCAGCGGCAGGTGGAGGAGCCAGTCGAGGTTTTTAGTGCGGGACTTCGATAATACGAAGCCCCCTACTTTTGATGGAGTTCAGGATCCGATCATTGCTATGAGATGGTTGTCGGACGTGGAGGGTTGTTTCTTCACGTGTTCATGCCCTGCGGATCAAAGGGTGAGGTGTGCTCTAAACCTTTTGAGGCTATGGGCGAAGGATTGGTGGAGGTTTACTACGGGATCTTATTCTGATGCGCAGCGGGCTGTGGTTTCATGGGATCAGTTTCGGGAGATGTTTAGTACTCGTTATGTTCCGCAAGTTGAGAGATAGAAGTTGGCTCAGGAGTTCATGGAGCTGAAGCAGGATTCAGAGTCGGTGATGGAGATCACCAGGATGTTCACGGAGATGGCGATGTTTTGCCTTGAGTTTGCTTCAGAACAGGCTCAGATGTCCCGATATCTGAGTATGCTCAAGAGGGATATCAGGCAGTTCGTGTCTACGCAGAGGTGTGAGACCTTGCTGGAGTTGCAGGAGGCCGCTCGGAGGCGTGAGTTGGAGATTGAGTTACAGTTGAGAGAGTAGAGGCAGGCCCCGGTGCAGTCGCAGCCGGCGCCGAAACGGTCCAAGACCATTGATTCCAGGTTGGCAGTTAAAGCGGCCGCACTTGTGAGAAGTGCAGGAAAGGTCATACCGGAGTTTGTAGGTCCGGTGGTGCTTGCCGCAAGTGCGGGAGAGAGGGGCATTATGCGATGGATTGCCGTCAGTCAGTCCCGGTTTAGGATATGAGGATTTGTTATCAGTTCCATCAGGTTGGTCACTTGAGGGCCAACTGTCCACAGCTTGTTTCTATGCCAGTGCAGGTTCCAGCACCGGCCACTTTGAGGACTACTGGCGGGGGCCAGGGTGGAGCGGAGCCTCCGAGGGATCAGGGGCGCGCTTTTCAGCTCACATCAGAGGAGGTCAGGGCAGATCCGGATGCGGTTGCGGGTATGTTTTCGTGTCGTTTTTTTCTCGTTATCTTGTTATTTTGTGGTGTTGTATTTTATTCGCCGTTCTACATGTTTCATGGTTTGGTTGAAAGTGATAGTAGTCAGGAGTTGTAAGTGGTTAGCATCCAAGGGATTGACGGTCAGAATTTGGTTGTATGGTCTTATTGTCGGATATAACAATTGCAATTTGAGAAGTGTTCAACGGAGAGTTGAACTCCCTTAGAGTTCGAGATGTATGATGCCGGAGGAGTGACTTTGTGAGGGTCGCTCGTTGCAAAGGAAATCAGTTCATGGATAAGAGGAGTATGTTGAGTAGGGATGACTGATTTATGCCAGATGAGTTACTGGTGGTTGGAAGTTAGTGCTCTAAGTGGAGGAGATTGGAAAATTCTCAGGAGGATCGATAAGCGTTAGAGTTTGATAAGCTGTTTGGGATCCAGCAGTGTTTCAGTCAGCCAAGAGTGTGGGCTGGTATGAGTAAGTGACAAACCGATGGGGCGCAGTACAGACCAAGGATTTCGGAAAGGGTGATTGGTTGTTGTGAGGCCTAGGATTAGGCCGGGATCTGAGTATATGGAATGGAGTTAGAGTTCGGAACCCCTAGAGGTCTATAACAATATGTGTGAGAGAGATTCCCAGGAGGAATAGTTCGGGACGAGGTATGATTGTTTGAGCGGTAAAGGGAGACTGAAGGCCGGTGGGCGTACCAGTTAGGCCGAAGGCTCGGAGAACGGCCAAGACATGCTGAAGGCCCTGGAGGGCGGTCCAGACATGCTGAAGGTTCTGAGAGTGGTCCAGATTGGTTGAAGGCCTGGTAAGGCGGTCCATTCATGCTGAAGACTATGAAAGTGTTAATAGATCTGCAGTAGCAAGCAGTGGGTCTGGCCCTGGGTATTGATCATGTTAGTGGAAGGCAGTGCATGGACCCGAGAGTCCTCGCGAGCAGATTCAGAGCATGTGCGATGCATGGAGTAGCGATTACTCTACAAGGGATAGTGTAGAGTGGGGTGTGAGCACCGTGGCACTTGTCTGAAGTGGCAAGGTTAGCAAGTAGATTTCCTTGGATAAGGAAAGGGTAGGGTATGTAGCTCCGAGAGGGAGTGTTGGTTCACGGAAGTGAAATCAGTAGTGAAAATGGATGATTGAAAGTATTTCAATTATGGTTAGTGAGCATGGTAATTGTGCCAGTGGTATGGAAGCACATCCGGGTTGGGTGTCCGTTGAGGTCGCGGAAGGAATTTCGGTGGTGTAGAACCAGAGGAGTTTGGAGGAGATGCAAGGGTAGGTCCTTGGAATCCAGGTATGGGTGTGATCATGGGTTATGTATGTAGTGGTAATTCATCTTGGGGATGTCTGGAGGTATCGTCAGTGTGTCGGGTTTTCCAGCCCGGGGATGTTAGAGCAGGTTCAACATATGTATGTGATTGTAGAGGAGAGCTCATGGGAGTTGCTCAGGAGCTGAAGGATGTGTCATCCTGTCAGCACGGAAAGAAAAGAGTTGGATTCAGAAAGGAAGCAGGATAAGTCCCAACAGTAAATTCAATAAAGTTATGACAAGCGAGGAAAGGGATATTAGCTGGTACCGGGTCAGGACCCGGTGGTTAAGTTGATATCTAGTTTGTAAGAGACAAGTCATTATGTGATTTGGAATGATGGAAGTATCATCGGGTGATCATTGGTTGATAAGTGTTGTTATCAGAGAAAGAAGTCGGTGGTCGGCTTGAAGCAGTTTTCGTGACTCTGTGAGAAAGAGTTGGACTTTATAGGGGTTTGATAGCAGTGTTTGGAGGAACCTGGATCGGTTGATTCCAGGAGATGCGTTGTGTGAGTAGTATCATCTGGGATGTGTTGCTGCAGGCTTCGAGGACGAAGCCTAATTTAAGTGGGGGAGAATTATAACACCCCGAGTTCAGAAGTGCAAGTTTAGGGTTCTTAGTGTAAATAAGGAAGGTCGACTCGACGAGTCGAGTCGTGGTTCTGGTCATGTGTTAAGTGACCAACTCGGCGAGTCGGAAGCTGGACTCGGCGAGTTGGTGTTGAAGGGAGAAAAACCCTAATACGAGATTGTGCCCTATATAAAGCACATTATAACCCACCTTCAGCCTCTTTACTACCCATTTGAGATCCAGAAACCCTCATCTCATGTGTGTGACTCCTTTGATGAAGAATTAGAGCTTGGAAGAGAATTTTGGTGTAAGAAGCTTGGGGATTTGGAGGCCATCATCAAGGGGCTTGGGTAGAT